>NC_069500.1:66525269-66655269 GCF_027579735.1 Bombina bombina | reverse complement strand
CTGCTTTTTAAATAAAGATAGCAAGAGAATGAAGAAAAATTTATAATAGGAGTAAATTAGAAAGTTGCTTAAAAACATAAATTATGCTTAGCTGATAATTTCCTTTTCTTCTGATGGAAAGAGTCCACAGCTGCATTCATTACTTTTGGGAAATAAGAACCTGGCCACCAGGAGGAGGCAAAGACAACCCAGCCAAAGGCTTAAATACTCCTTCCACTCCCCTCATCCCCCAGTCATTCTGCCGAGGAACAAGGAACAGTAGAAGAAATTTCAGGGTGAAAGGTGCCAGAAAAACATAAGGACGCCCCACATGAAATTACGGGTGGGGAGCTGTGGACTCTCCATGAGAAGAAAAGGAAATTATCAGGTAAGCATAATTTATGTTTTTCTTCTCAAAAGGAGGGAGTCCACAGCTGCATTCATTACTTTTGGGAAAACAATACCCAAGCTATAGAGGACACTGAATGCCAAGACGGCAGGGTACAATAGGCGGCCCATACTGAGGGCACCAGGCCTGAACCTCTACCCAATAAAAAAACACTTCGTCCGAAGCTGAGAAAATGTTAAGAGGAAAAGCCCCAGTGACACTGACTCGCAGTTAGTCCAGAAGCCAAACTAGAGACGGCAAATGGACTCGACTGAGCCAACAGTCCTTCAAGAGACACAGTCGCCCAACAACCCCTACCGCTCATCTCCACAAACACAGCCGAATCCCCCAAGGGGACAAGGCAAAGGAGAACCAAGGAAACCGAAAGGTCCCCTATACAAAAAGGAACACCTCCACAAGTGAGCCCAGCTCACAGAGACCCAAAGGGGCCCAAACAGGAATAGGAGGCCTCGCCTATACCAAGTGAAACCCGGGATAAGACCGGGCACAGAGACAGAACAGACGTCCCCCCAATATCCTGCAAGCACGGATGCAACAGAAGAGGCCAAGTCCTCCCAGTGTCTGGCCATAGAATACCAAGGTATGCGACCATGAAAAAAAGTGTGTAATACACCCAGGTGAAAAACCCCAAGTTTGAGAACACAGAGTCCACAACAGGACAACACAGATACTTGCGAGGAAGAAGAAGCAGTTAAGCAAGAAACAGACCGCAAATCAACCCCCTTACAGAGGGCACATTCCAGGCAACCTAAGTTGCCGGACCTATACACAGGTCCCTGAAAAGGGGAACACAAAAACCTCAATTGAGGCCCCCCGAGAAGGAGAGTATACTCTCAGAACCCGAAGGAAGAGTAAACCCTCTTTTATCAATGGAGCAAGTTGAAAGGAAAATCTATAGCCTAGCAGACTAAGCTAACAGGATAGACTCAACAAGCAAACACATCCAGAGGAGACTGTGCGAACGCAGGTCCTTAGACCACTCAGCCATCCTGACCTGCAGACCCACACTCAGCTGGACCAACCCAGCCTCTGGGATCCAAGACAAGGAAACAAAAGAATCCCGAAACAGGTACAGGAACGAGCGTAAGGATAGCACAGCCATCCCCACAGAGCACAAGTACAACTCGACTCTGAAACAGACAACAAGGCTATAGACCTAAGGATCTATCAAAAGAAAGGCCCAACAAGCCTGCTTGGAGCCAGCAAGACTCCAGGGAGAACCAATCCCACCTTTCCGCCTCCCATCCAGGAGAAGCCCAAAGCAAGGACTCAATCTCCATAGGGAGGAGAATATCCCCTAAATAAAAGGGATGATGCCGGAAGGGCAACAACTGTCCTCAAGGCCCAAATGCACCAGCTAATGGGAAGTGAAATTCCCAATACAGATGTCCTAGAAAAAGACCCCCTACAAGTAGCTTGCCAAGCAGAGGCACAGCCAACCCATTCACCTGACTAGGGAATCCACGGGAACACTGGCAAGCTGACCAGAGGAATGCAACCCTAAGGCGCACCAGAAGTTGGACATCCAGCACCAGCAGCTGGGTATGAACCAACCACCCTTGAGGCTCAAGCCGCACGGCTAACCAACAGATGACATGAGCCACTCAGTGGCAAAGAGTAAAAAATACTCCGAAGACCTGGCCAACCATGACCAGGTAAGGTAGATGGAGAAAAGACATAGCCCAAGTTCTCACTACCGTGGAACACCCCGACCAGCCCTGAGATCCAAGCTTCCAAAACCACCCAAGACTCGGTCAGTAAAAAGGCCAAGCAGAGCATCGGCAACCGGAAGTCTCAGGGAGAAAAAACAGGTCCGGGCACCTAATAGTTCAGGAAAACCTTACCCTAGAACTAAACACCCCAACCGTCCAAAAAGTCAGACACAAGGGTATGGATGCATATCCAGAGAATCCGGATAGCAAGAAGAACTCGAAAGCTCTGACCAAAGGGAGGAACCAAACCTAGCCAAAGTCCAACGCTCCAAAAAGCAAGGCTAGAAGTTGTATGAAAATACTTCTCAGAGCCTCAGGACAAACAAGGGATACCTTGAGGTCCAAAAAATCCTACTAGCAGGACTAGTCTCCCTTACACCTCCGCACAAGCAGAGGACACAAGGAAGAAAAGCCACTGAGCCTACCCAGCTCCGGAAAACCCTGAGCTAAACAAAAGTCCCTGCATGGAACAACCATCACCCGGAAGCAAAGATCCCTAAAAGGAGATCCACTCACCCGGAGGCAATGGAAGAAAACCCAAAGGCCTCTTATAACTCAGTCAAGAGTAAGAGCTGCAACTAGATATACTAGAAACAGCTACGCGTACACCTGCAAGGTGTAAAGAGCTGCAACAGGTTTCAAACTGCAACCTTCCGCATGCTAGACAGCTATGCTGTACAAGCTGTTGGATCAACCCCAAAAGGACACATCCAGAGGACTAGAAATGAAGGCCAAACTGCTCCATAGCGGTAAGGGGCATTAAGCCCTCCCACCCTCCACCACATGGAGAAGGAAACTCTAAGGTCTGATGAAATCAGATGTCAGATAGAGTGACGCAGTGGAAAAACTCCCCTGCCCAGTCATCTATGACTGAAAGCTATAAGGACTGAAACAATCCTTCCCACCTCACGGACCCTCTCGAATGCTTAGTTGAACATGAAAAACAATGATAACCTGAGCACCTATATCTGTTGCTAATATAAGATGTTTTGAAAGTCATAATTCATCACACAAAATGAATGCTGCTGTTCTAACAGCGACATGGTGCTGGGATCCCACTAGGGAAATTGGTAGAAGGTCCTAGCTACCTTTACAAAGCATTGTCAGATGCCACTTATCACCATAATTAGGGCCCAGCCAAGGAGTGAGAACTCCATAAATACTACTTGAAAAACTTAACTTTGTTACAAGATTATTGCTTTTTTAGGGATGTGCATCTGGAACCTTCGTGAGGATCCGAATTCATAATAAGCAGCTTGTGCCCTTCGGATGTTTTTTGTAGCCGGACTGATTCTTGTAAAAAAAAAAAAAAACACAATTTATGCTTACCTGATAAATTTATTTCTCTTGTGGTGTATCCAGTCCACGGATCATCCATTACTTGTGGGATATTCTCATTCCCAACAGGAAGTTACAAGAGGACACCCACAGCAGAACTGTAATATAGCTCCTCCCCTAACTGTCATAGCCAGTCATTCGACCAAAAACAAACCGAGAAAGGAGGAACCATAGGGTGCAGTGGTTACTGTAGTTTAAATTTAAAAATTACCTGCCTTAAAATGACAGGGCGGGCCGTGGACTGGATACACCACAAGAGAAATAAATTTATCAGGTAAGCATAAATTGTGTTTTCTCTTGTAAGGTGTATCCAGTCCACGGATCATCCATTACTTGTGGGATACCAATACCAAAGCTAAAGTACACGGATGAAGGGAGGGACAAGGCAGGAACTTAAATGGAAGGAACCACTGCCCGTAAAACATTTCTCCCAAATATAGCCTCCGAAGAAGCAAAAGTATCAAATTTGTAAAATTTTGAAAAAATATGAAGCGAAGACCAAGTCGTCGCCTTGCAAATCTGATCAAAAGAAGCCTCATTTTTAAAGGCCCAAGTGGAAGCCACAGCTCTAGTGGAATGAGCTGTAATCCTTTCAGGAGGTTGCTGTCCAGAAGTCTCATAGGCTAAGCGGATTAAGCTTCTTAGTCAAAAAGAAAAAGAGGTTGCCGAAGCCTTTTGACCTCTCCTCTGTCCAGAGTAGACAACAAACAAAGCAGATGTTTGACGAAAATCTTTAGTAGCTTGTAAGTAAAACTTTAAAGCACGGACCACGTCCAAATTGTGTAACACAAGGATGGAACAACAATCTCTTGATTGATAATCTTGTTAGATACCACCTTAGGTAAGAACCCAGGTTTGGTACGTAGGACTACCTTATCCGTATGAAAAATCAGATAAGGAGAATCACATTGTAAGGCAGATAGCTCAGAGACTCTACGAGCCGAGGAAATAGCTGCCAAAAAAAAGAACTTTCCAAGATAAAAGCTTGATATCTATGGAATGAAGAGGTTCAAACGGAACTCCTTGAAGAACCTTAAGAACCAAGTTTAAGCTCCATGGTGGAGCAACAGGTTTAAACACAGGCTTGATTCTAACTAAAGCCTGACAAAATGCCTGAACGTTGGAACATCTGCCAGACGCTTAACTAGCTGACAATCCTTTTTCCAAACCTTCTTGGAGAAAAGATAATATCCTAGCAATCCTGACCTTACTCCATGAGTAACCCTTGGATTCACACCAATAAAGATATCTACGCCATACCTTATGGTAAATTTTCCTGGTGACAGGCTTTCGTGCCTGTCTTAAGGTATCAATAACTGACTCGGAGAAGCCACGCTTTGATAAAATCAAGCGTTCAATCTCCAGGCAGTCAGCCTCAGAGAAATTAGATTTGGATGGTTGAAAGGACCCTGAAGTAGAAGGTCCTGTTTCAGAGGCAGAGACCATGGTGGAAAGGATGACATGTCCACTAGATCTGCATACCAGGTCCTGCGTGGCCACACAGGTGCTATCAGAATCACCGATGCTCTCTCCTGCTTGATCTTGGCAATCAGTCGAGGGAGCAGAGGAAATGGTGGAAACACATAAGCCAGGTTGAAAGACCAGGGCGCTGCTAGAGCATCTATCAGTGTCGCCTTGGGATCCCTGGACCTGGATCCGTAACACGGAAGCTTGGCGTTCTGGCGAGACGCCATGAGATCCAGTTCTGGTTTGCCCCAACGATGAATCAGTTGTGCAAATGCCTCTGGATGGAGTTCCCACTCTCCCGGATGAAAAGTCTGACGACTTAGAAAAACATAATTTATGTAAGAACTTACCTGATAAATTCATTTCTTTCATATTAGCAAGAGTCCATGAGCTAGTGACGTATGGGATATACATTCCTACCAGGAGGGGCAAAGTTTCCCAAACCTCAAAATGCCTATAAATACACCCCTCACCACACCCACAATTCAGTTTAACGAATAGCCAAGAAGTGGGGTGATAAAAAAGTGCGAAAGCATATAAAATAAGGAATTGGAATAATTGTGCTTTATACAAAATCATAACCACCACAAAAAAAGGGCGGGCCTCATGGACTCTTGCTAATATGAAAGAAATGAATTTATCAGGTAAGTTCTTACATAAATTATGTTTTCTTTCATGTAATTAGCAAGAGTCCATGAGCTAGTGACGTATGGGATAATGATTACCCAAGATGTGGATCTTTCCACACAAGAGTCACTAGAGAGGGAGGGATAAAATAAAGACAGCCAATTCCTGCTGAAAATAATCCACACCCAAAATAAAGTTTAATGAAAAACATAAGCAGAAGATTCAAACTGAAACCGCTGCCTGAAGTACTTTTCTACCAAAAACTGCTTCAGAAGAAGAAAATACATCAAAATGGTAGAATTTAGTAAAAGTATGCAAAGAGGACCAAGTTGCTGCTTTGCAAATCTGATCAACCGAAGCTTCATTCCTAAACGCCCAGGAAGTAGAAACTGACCTAGTAGAATGAGCTGTAATCCTCTGAGGCGGAGTTTTACCCGACTCAACATAGGCAAGATGAATTAAAGATTTCAACCAAGATGCCAAAGAAATGGCAGAAGCTTTCTGGCCTTTTCTAGCACCGGAAAAAATAACAAATAGACTAGAAGTCTTTCGGAAAAACTTAGTAGCTTCAACATAATATTTCAAAGCTCTAACAACATCCAAAGAATGCAACGATTTCTCCTTAGAATTCTTAGGATTAGGACATAATGAAGGAACCACAATTTCTCTACTAATGTTGTTGGAATTCACAACTTTAAGTAAAAATTCAAAAGAAGTTCGCAACACCGCCTTATCCTGATGAAAAATCAGAAAAGGAGACTCACAAGAAAGAGCAGATAATTCAGAAACTCTTCTGGCAGAAGAGATGGCCAAAAGGAACAAAACTTTACAAGAAAGTAATTTAATGTCCAATGAATGCATAGGTTCAAACGGAGGAGCTTGAAGAGCTCCCAGAACCAAATTCAAACTCCAAGGAGGAGAAATTGACTTAATGACAGGTTTTATACGAACCAAAGCTTGTACAAAACAATGAATATCAGGAAGAATAGCAATCTTTCTGTGAAAAAGAACAGAAAGAGCAGAGATTTGACCTTTCAAGGAACTTGCGGACAAACCCTTATCTAAACCATCCTGAAGAAACTGTAAAATTCTCGGTATTCTAAAAGAATGCCAAGAAAAATGATGAGAAAGACACCAAGAAATATAAGTCTTCCAGACTCTATAATATATCTCTCTAGATACAGATTTACGAGCCTGTAACATAGTATTAATCACAGAGTCAGAGAAACCTCTTTGACCAAGAATCAAGCGTTCAATCTCCATACCTTTAAATTTAAGGATTTCAGATCCTGATGGAAAAAAGGACCTTGAGACAGAAGGTCTGGTCTTAACGGAAGAGTCCACGGTTGGCAAGAGGCCATCCGGACAAGATCCGCATACCAAAACCTGTGAGGCCATGCCGGAGCTACCAGCAGAACAAACGAGCATTCCTTCAGAATCTTGGAGATTACTCTTGGAAGAAGAACTAGAGGCGGAAAGATATAAGCAGGATGATACTTCCAAGGAAGTGATAATGCATCCACTGCCTCCGCCTGAGGATCCCGGGATCTGGACAGATACCTGGGAAGTTTCTTGTTTAGATGAGACGCCATCAGATCTATTTCTGGAAGTTCCCACATTTGAACAATCTGAAGAAATACCTCTGGGTGAAGAGACCATTCGCCCGGATGCAACGTTTGGCGACTGAGATAATCCGCTTCCCAATTGTCTATACCTGGGATATGAACCGCAGAGATTAGACAGGAGCTGGATTCCGCCCAAACCAAAATTCGAGATACTTCTTTCATAGCCAGAGGACTGTGAGTCCCTCCTTGATGATTGATGTATGCCACAGTTGTGACATTGTCTGTCTGAAAACAAATGAACGATTCTCTCTTCAGAAGAGGCCAAAACTGAAGAGCTCTGAAAATTGCACGGAGTTCCAAAATATTGATCGGTAATCTCACCTCCTGAGATTCCCAAACTCCTTGTGCCGTCAGAGATCCCCACACAGCTCCCCAACCTGTGAGACTTGCATCTGTTGAAATTACAGTCCAGGTCGGAAGCACAAAAGAAGCCCCCTGAATTAAACTATGGTGATCTGTCCACCACGTTAGAGAGTGTCGAACAATCGGTTTTAAAGATATAAATTGAGATATCTTTGTGTAATCCTTGCACCATTGATTCAGCATACAGAGCTGAAGAGGTCGCATGTGAAAACGAGCAAAGGGGATCGCGTCCGATGCAGCAGTCATAAGACCTAGAATTTCCATGCATAAGGCTACCGAAGGGAATGATTGTGACTGAAGGTTTCGACAAGCTGAAATCAATTTTAGACATCTCTTGTCTGTTAAAGACAGAGTCATGGACACTGAATCTATCTGGAAACCCAGAAAAGTTACCCTTGTCTGAGGAATCAATGAACTTTTTGGTAAATTGATCCTCCAACCATGATCTTGAAGAAACAACACAAGTCGATTCGTATGAGATTCTGCTAAATGTAAAGACTGAGCAAGTACCAAGATATCGTCCAAATAAGGAAATACCACAATACCCTGTTCTCTGATTACAGACAGAAGGGCACCGAGAACCTTTGTAAAAATTCTTGGAGCTGTAGCTAGGCCAAACGGCAGAGCCACAAACTGGTAATGCTTGTCCAGAAAAGAGAATCTCAGGAACTGATAATGATCTGGATGAATCGGAATATGCAGATATGCATCCTGTAAATCTATTGTGGACATATAATTCCCTTGCTGAACAAAAGGCAAGATAGTCCTTACAGTTACCATCTTGAACGTTGGTATCCTTACATAACGATTCAATATTTTTAGATCCAGAACTGGTCTGAAGGAATTCTCCTTCTTTGGTACAATGAAGAGATTTGAATAAAACCCCATCCCCTGTTCCGGAACTGGAACTGGCATAATTACTCCAGCCAACTCTAGATCTGAAACACAATTCAGAAATGCTTGAGCTTTCACTGGATTTACTGGGACACGGGAAAGAAAAAATCTCTTTGCAGGAGGTCTCATCTTGAAACCAATTCTGTACCCTTCTGAAACAATGTTCTGAATCCAAAGATTGTGAACAGAATTGATCCAAATTTCTTTGAAAAAACGTAACCTGCCCCCTACCAGCTGAGCTGGAATGAGAGCCGCACCTTCATGTGGACTTAGAAGCAGGCTTTGCCTTTCTAGCAGGCTTGGATTTATTCCAGACCGGAGATGGTTTCCAAACTGAAACTGCTCCTGAGGATGAAGGATTAGGCTTTTGTTCTTTGTTGAAACGAAAGGAACGAAAACGATTATTAGCCCTGTTTTTACCCTTAGATTTTTTATCCTGTGGTAAAAAAGTTCCTTTCCCACCAGTAACAGTTGAGATAATAGAATCCAACTGAGAACCAAATAATTTGTTACCCTGGAAAGAAATGGAAAGTAGAGTTGATTTAGAAGCCATATCAGCATTCCAAGTCTTAAACCATAAAGCTCTTCTAGCTAAAATAGCTAGAGACATAACCTGACATCAACTCTGATAATATCAAAAATGGCATCACAGATAAAATTATTAGCATGCTGAAGAAGAATAATAATATCATGAGAATCATGATCTGTTACTTGTTGCGCTAAGGTTTCCAACCAAAAAGTTGAAGCTGCAGCAACAACAGCCAATGATATAGCAGGTCTAAGAAGATTACCTGAACACAGATAAGCTTTTCTTAGAAAGGATTCAATTTTCCTATCTAAAGGATCCTTAAACGAAGTACCATCTGACGTAGGAATAGTAGTACGTTTAGCAAGGGTAGAAATAGCCCCATCAACTTTAGGGATTTTGTCCCAAAATTCTAATCTGTCAGACGGCACAGGATATAATTGCTTAAAACGTTTAGAAGGAGTAAATGAATTACCCAATTTATCCCATTCTTTGGAAATTACTGCAGAAATAGCATTAGGAACGGGAAAAACTTCTGGAATAACCACAGGAGATTTAAATACCTTATCTAAACGTTTAGAATTAGTATCAAGAGGACCAGAATCCTCTATTTCTAAAGCAATTAGTACTTCTTTAAGTAAAGAACGAATAAATTCCATTTTAAATAAATATGAAGATTTATCAGCATCAATCTCTGAGACAGAATCCTCTGAACCAGAAGAGTCATCAGAATCAGAATGATGATGTTCATTTAAAAATTCATCTGTAGGGAGAGAAGTTTTAAAAGATTTTTTACGTTTACTAGAAGGAGAAATAACAGACATAGCCTTCTTTATGGATTCAGAAACAAAATCTCTTATGTTATCAGGAACATTCTGCACCTTAGATGTTGAAGGAACTGCAACAGGCAATGGTACTTTACTAAAGGAAATATTATCTGCATTAACAAGTTTGTCATGACAATTAATACAAACAACAGCCGGAGGAATAGCTACCAAAAGTTTACAGCAGATACACTTAGCTTTGGTAGATCCAGCACTAGACAGCGATTTTCCTGTAGTATCTTCTGACTCAGATGCAACGTGAGACATCTTGCAATATGTAAGAGAAAAAACAACATATAAAGCAAAATTGATCAAAATTCCTTAAATGACAGTTTCAGGAATGGGAAAAAATGCCAAAGAACAAGCTTCTAGCAACCAGAATCAATGAAAAAAATGAGACTGAAATAATGTGGAGACAAAAGCGACGCCCATATTTTTTAGCGCCAAATCAGACGCCCACATTATTTGGCGCCTAAATGCTTTTGGCGCCAAAAATGATGCCACATCCGGAACGCCGACATTTTTGGCGCAAAATAACGTCAAAAAATGACGCAACTTCCGGCGACACGTATGACGCCGGAAACAGAAAAAGAATTTTTTGCGCCAAAAAAGTCAGCGCCAAGAATGACGCAATAAAATGAAGCAATTTCAGCCCCCGCGAGCCTAGCAGCCCACAGGGAAAAAAGAGTCAAATTTTTGAAGGTAAGAAAAAAATGATTAATTCAAGTGCATTATCCCAAATATGAAACTGACTGTCTGAAAAATAAGGAATGTTGAACATTCTGAGTCAAGGCAAATAAATGTTTGAATACATATATTTAGAACTTTATAAACAAAGTGCCCAACCATAGCTTAGAGTGTCACAGAAAATAAGATTTACTTACCCCAGGACACTCATCTACATGTTTGTAGAAAGCCAAACCAGTACTGAAACGGGAATCAGCAGAGGTAATGGTATATATAAGAGTATATCGTCGATCTGAAAAGGGAGGTAAGAGATGAATCTCTACGACCGATAACAGAGAACCTATGAAATAGACCCCGTAGAAGGAGATCACTGCATTCAAATAGGCAATACTCTCCTCACATCCCTCTGACATTCACTGCACGCTGAGAGGAAAACCGGGCTCCAACTTGCTGCGGAGCGCATATCAACGTAGAATCTAGCACAAACTTACTTCACCACCTCCATCGGAGGCAAAGTTTGTAAAACTGAATTGTGGGTGTGGTGAGGGGTGTATTTATAGGCATTTTGAGGTTTGGGAAACTTTGCCCCTCCTGGTAGGAATGTATATCCCATACGTCACTAGCTCATGGACTCTTGCTAATTACATGAAAGAAATCCGCCTCCCAGTGCTCTACACCTGGGATATGGATAGCTGATAGGTGACAAGAGTGAATCTCTGCCCAGCGAATTATTTTTGAAACTTCTAACATCTCTAGGGAACTTCTCGTTCCCCCTTGATGGTTGATGTAAGCTACAGTCGTGATGTTGTCCGACTGAAATCTGATGTACCTCAGAGTTGCTAATTGAGGCCAAGCCTGAAGAGCCTTGAATATCGCTCTTAGTTCCAGAATATTTAATGGAAGGAGAGATTCCTCCTGAGTCCATGATCCCTGAGCCTTCAGGGAGTTCCAGACTGCACCCCAACCTAGAAGGCTGGCATCTGTCGTAACAATTGTCCAATCTGGCCTGCGAAAGGTCATACCTTTGGACAGATGGACCCGAGATAGCCACCAGAGAAGAGAATCCCTGGTCTCTTGGTCCAGATTTAGTTGAGGGGACAAATCTGTGTAATCCCCGCTCCACTGACTGAGCATGCATAGTTGCAGCAGTCTGAGATGTAAGTGTGCAAACGGCACTATGTCCACTGCCGCTACCATTAAGCCGATTACTTCCATACACTGAACCACCGAAGGGCGCGGAATGGAATGAAGAACCCGGCAGGAATTTAGAAGCTTTGATAACCTGGACTCCGTCAGGTGAATTTTAATTTCTACAGAATCTATCAGAGTCCCTAGAAAGGAAACTCTTGTGAGTGGGGATAGAGAACTCTTTTCCTCGTTCACTTTCCACCCATGCGACCACAGAAATGCCAGTACTACGTCCGTATGAGACTTGGCAATTTGGAAGTTTGACGCCTGTATCAGGATGTCGTCTAAATAAGGGGCTACTGCTATGCCCCGCGGCCTTAGGACCGCCATAAGTGACCCTAGAACCTTTGTAAAGATTCTTGGGGCTGCAGCTAATCCCAAGGGAAGAGCGACAACTGGTAATGCCTGTCTTAAAAGGCAAACCTGAGAAACCAATGATGATCTTTGTGTATCGGAATGTGAAGATAAGCATCCTTTAGATCCACTGTAGTCATATATTGACCCTAAAGGATCAGTGGTAGGATGGTACGAATAGTTTCCATCTTGAACGACGGAACTTTGAGGAATTTGTTTAAGATCTTTAGATCCAAAATTGGTCTGAAGGTTCCCTCTTTTTTGGGAACCACAAACAGATTTTAGTAAAAACCCTGTCCCTGTTCCTCCTTTGGAACTGGATGGATCACTCCCATAACTAGGAGGACTTGTACACAGTGTAAGAATGCCTCTCTCTTTATCTGGTGTGCAGATAATTGTGAAAGGTGAAATCTCCCTTTTGGGGGGGAAGCTTTGAAGTCCAGAAGATATCCCTGGGATATAATTTCCAACGCCCAGGGATCCTGAACATCTCTTGCCCACGCCTGAGCAAAGAGTGAAAGTCTGCCCCCTACTAGATCCGTTCCCGGATAGGGGGCCGTTCCTTCATGCTGTCTTAGAGGCAGCAGCAGGCTTTTTTACCTGCTTACTTTTTTCCATGTCAGGTTTGGTCTCCAGACCGTCTTGGATTGAGCAAAAGTTCCCTCTTGTTTATTATTAGAGGAAGTTGATGCCGCACCTTCCTTGAAGTTTTGAAAGGCACGAAAATTAGACTGTTTGGCCCTAGATTTGGACCTGTCCTGAGGAAGGGCATGACCTTTTCCTCCAGTGATATCAGCAATAATCTCCTTCAACCAGGCCGAATAGGGTCTGCCCCTTGAAGGGAATGTTAAGTAGCTTAGATTTTGAAGTCACGTCAGCTGACCATGATCTAAGCCATAGCGCTCTGCGCGCCTGTATAGCAAAACCAGAATTCTTAGCCGTTAGTTTAGTCAAATGAACAATGGCATCAGAATAAAAGAATTGGCTAGCTTAAGTGCTCTAAGTTTGCCAAGTATGTCATCCAATGGAGTCGCTACCTGTAAAGCCTCTTCCAGAGACTCAAACCAGTACGCCGCAGCAGCAGTGACAGGGGCAATGCATGCAAGGGGCTGTAGGATAAAACCTTGTTGAATAAATATTTTCTTAAAGGTAACCTCTAATTTTTTATCCATTGGATCTAAAAAAAAAAAAAAAAAGCACAACTGTCCTCGACAGGGATAGTAGTACGCTTTACTAGAGTAGAAACTGCTCCCTCCACCTTAGGGACTGTCTGTCATAAGTCCCATGTGGTGGCGTCTATTGGAAACATTTTTCTAAAAATAGGAGGGGAAGAGAACGGCACACCTGGTCTATCCCATTCCTTATTAATAATTTCTGTAAACCTTTTAGGTATTTGGAAAAACATCAGTACACACCGGCACTGCAAAGTATTTATCCAGTCTACACAATTTCTCTGGCACTGCAATGGTATCACAGTCATTCAGAGCAGCTAAAACCTCCCTAAGCAACACGCGGAGGTGTTCAAGCTTAAATTTAAATGTAGAAATATTAGAATCAGGTATCTTTCCTGAGTCATTAACATCACCCACTGACTGAAGCTCTCCTTCCTCAGCTTCTGCATATTGTGAGGCAGTATCAGACATGGTTCTTAAAGCATCAGTATGCTCTGCATTTTGTCTCACCCCAGAGCTATCTCGCTTACCTCTAAGTTCAGGTAGTCTGGCTAATACCGCTGACAGTGTATTATCCATGACTGCCGCCATGTCTTGTAAAGTAAACGCTATGGGCGCCCTAGATGTACTTGGCGCCATTTGAGCGTGAGTCCCTTAAGTGGGAGTCAAAGGGTCTGACACGTGGGGAAAGTTAGTCGGCATAACTTCCCCCTCGTCAGATTCCTCTGGTGATACATTTTTTAAAGACAGAAAATGATCTTTATTGCATAAAATGAAATCAGTACATTTGGTACACATTCTAAGAGGGGGTTCCACCATGGCTTTTAAACATTGGAGTTTCTTCCATGTCAGACATGTTTATACAGAATAGCAATGAGACTAGCAAGCTTGGAAAACACTTTAAATCAAGTTAACAAGCAAATATAAAAAACGGTACTGTGCCTTTAAGAGAAACAAATTTTGTCAGAATTTGAAAAACAGTGAAAAAATGCAGTAAATCAAACGAAATTTTTACAGTGTGTATAATAGGCTAACAGAGCATTGCACCCACTTGCAAATGGATGATTAACCCCTTAGTTAAAAAAACGGATCAAAAAACAAAATAGACGTTTTTTAACAGTCACAACCAACTGCCACAGCAAGCTGTGGCCCTACCTTCACCAATAAACGACTTTGGAAAGCCTTTGGGCCCTTTAGAGATGTCCAATAGCATTCAGAGGGCCTTTGAGGGAAGCTGGATGTCACAGTTTGTAATTTTAATTGCATCAACTGTAACTTTTATACTACAACAGTGGAAATTGTTTCTAGTCAAAATTTAAGCCAGCCATGTGGAAAAAAACTAGGCCCCAATAAAGTTTTATCACCAAAGCATATATAAAAACGATTAAACATGCCAGCAAACGTTTTATATTGTAAATATCATAAGGGTATTACCCCTGGGAGTAAGCATGATACCAGTCATTATTAAATCACTGTATTCAGGCTTAACTTACATTAATCCGGTATCAGCAGCATTTTCTAGTGTTTTCCATCTCTAGAAAAAATTATAACTGCACATACCTGATAGCAGAATAAACTGCACGCCATTCTCTCGCTGAAGTTTTACCTCATCTGTGTAATCCCCTCAGACATATGTGAGAATAGCAATGGATCTTAGTTACAACCTGCTAAGATCATAGAAACCTCAGGCAGATTCTTCTTCTATTTACTGCCTGAGATAAAATAGCACAACTCCGGTACTATTTAAAAATAACAAACTTTTGATTGAAGAAAATAAACTAGCTATATTTAACCACTCTCTCCTACAACGTCCTAGCTTGTTGAGAGTTGCAAGAGAATGACTGGCTATGACAGTTAGGGGAGGAGCTATATTACAGCTCTGCTGTGGGTGTCCTCTTGCAACTTCCTGTTGGGAATGAGAATATCCCACAAGTAATGGATGATCCGTGGACTGGATACACCTTACAAGAGAAACACTTATTAGTTTTCAGTGTTGCCACTGTCTTTAGTGAGATAAGGGAGCTACCGTTATAAAAGTTCAGTTAATTTTTCACATGATTTTTGCAGTAAAAGTCCTCTACTGAGCATGGGCAAAAACACTGACAGGAGCTAGTGCATGTGTCCACTTTAAGTGGAAAAAAAAGAAATAAAGGGTAAAATCCTGATGAATAATACATATTGCAAGGATTTATATTAAAGGACCAGTAAATACAGATCAACAAATGCATGATAACAAGAAATGAAATAGCACTTAGTCTGAACTTCAAATGAGTAGTAGATTTTTTTCTGACAAATTATAGTTATATCTATTTCCACTACTCCTGTATCATTTGACAGCCATCATCCAATTACAAATGCATACACGTACCATGTGACAGCCATCAGCCAATTACAAATGCATATAAGTATATTCTGCAAATTGTTGCACATGCTCAGTAGGAGCTGGTGACTCAAAAAGTGTAAATTTAATTTAATTTAAGACGCATGTTTTGTTTTATAGAAGTAAATTGTAAAGTTGTAAAACTGCATGCTCTATCTGAATCATGAAAGTTTAATTTTGGCTTGAGTGTCCCTTCAAGTAGAAGCCACTGCTTATTGTTACAACAATGAAACAGACTGTTTTATATCCCTTTAAAAACAAAGAAGCCCAATGCTGTCAACGTTTTGCTGTGACGCCGCGTATGGAGACCATTACAATGTAAGTTATTGTCTATCCTGTCAATCAAGTAAAATGACAATTAACGTACAATGCCTTTGGGGAGGTGGTCCAGGTGCTTAGTTTTCACATGAACACACACTCATTTATTCACTAAATCTATATTTTAATGCACAAATATAAAAAGATATACACAGAGACCCCTAAACATATTTGTGTAATTAATGACCTAAACCCTCACACCTTCATATATATATTTTGGCAGTCATAATAACCACTTTCAATAACCAATAGGCTTCTAAGAGAACATAAGCATCTGATTGGGTCTGTCATACATGTGACCCTGACATACAAGAGTGATGTCTACGGCTACTGTAAACATCTGGCTGGGATTACAATTTCCCCATGCATAAAAGGGGACTTCCAAGGTGGCATTCTAGAATATAGTTTTTCAGTTTCTTAGAAGTTTCCTAGCACATGTTTACTAAAATAATGAGACTTCACGTACACGAACAGCACATTAAAGGGACAGTTTACCGAAAACAGTTGCAGAGTTTAAAATGTAAGCTCCTCTAGCTTTATTTAAATAAACCCATTTAAACAGCTGAGCTTGCAGGAAGAGTAGACTGAATTATCTCATCTCTCTATTCACAAAATCCTGCTGTTAAACTTAGCTCTCACAGTATAAACAAAGACCAATACTTAGAGCAATATAAACTGAATATTATAAAAAAATAAACATTTTAGTACCACCCCACAATGGAAGTGTGATTTATTCTGCCGACTCTTGTTTACATCGCTTTTCTACAGCCGGTACTGCTGTATGGACATCTTCACTACAATTGGTAGTTTTCATAGGCAAAAGCAGCTACTTCAAATGACAAAATAAAGGTAAACAAGTTATTTGTAATGCACTCCAGAAGGTAAAATGGATCACTGAAAACACATTCAGGTAGATTGCGAGTTTTGCCTTACTGCTTTTAACGCTGAAAAAAGGCAATTTCAGCATAATGGCAGTAACACAGCTATTGCGAGGTGTGTCAGTATTGCTATACTGCAAGCATTTTAGCCTGTAATGCAATGTCCATTCCGAACTCAAAAAAGTGAGGTTTTTGCGTGGGATTTTCACAGCGCCGGTATTACAGGTTGTGCGGTGAGGCTAAAAAGCTTGAGTTACAGCCTATACCGACACAATCCATACTGCTATCTGAAAGCAGTAGTTATGAGTCTTGCGTCACAAAAATGTGTCACAAAACTCATAACTAAACTGTTACGAAGTATACTAACACCCATAAACTACCTATTAACCCCTAATCTGCCACCCACCCACATCATGACTATTAAATACATTTATTAACCCCCAATATGCCCCTCCCGGCATCGCCGACACTAATAAAAATTATTAACCTCTATTCCGCCGCTCCCCGACATCATTGCCACTAAAATAAATGTATTTACCCCTATTCCGCCGCTCGTCTACACTATAATAAAGTTATTAACCCCTATACCTCCGGCCTCCCACATCTCCGCAACTAAATAAACCTATTAACCCCTAAACCTCCGGCCTCCCACATCTTCGCCACTAAATAAACCCTATTAACCCCTAAACTGCCGCCCCCCCCCACATCGCAAAACACTAACTTAAACTATTAACCCCTAAACCTAACACCCCCCTAACTTTAAATTAAAATATAACTATATTTAAATAAATAAAAAACTTACCTGTGAAATAAAAATAAACCTAATTTTAAACTATAAATTAACCTAACCTTACTATTCTAATAAAATAAAAAATACTACCAATTAAAAAAATCTAAATTACAAATGTAAAAAAAACTAAAACTACGAGAAAAATTAAAAAATCTAAAATTACAAAAAAATAACACAAAATTACGAAAAATAAAACACTAAGCTTACAAAAAATAAAACGAAAATCTAATAGCCCCCCAAAATAAAAACACCCCCTAGCCTATAATAAACTCCCAATAGTCCTTAAAATGGCCTTTTATAGGGCATTGTCCTAAGTTAAACAGCTCTTTTACCTGTAAAAAAAAAATACAAAGTCCCCCCAACAGTAAAACCAACCACCCAACCAACCCCCCAAAATAAAAAAACCTAAGCTACACATTGTCTCTAAAGGGGCATTTTGTATGGGCATTGCCCTTAAAAGGACATTCAGCTTTTTTTCATTGGCCATAAAAGGGCATTTAGCTCTTTTTCAAAAGCCCAAACCCTAATCTGAAAAAAAAAAAACACCTCAAAAAATAAAAAAAATACCTAACACTAACCCCAGAATATCTACTCATGGTTGCTGAAGTCCGGACATCCAGGTGGCGACATCTTCATCCATCGCGGGGGCGTCATCTATCTTCATCCCCGCGGTGCGGAGCGGAGCGGCGAAGACATCCAGCATGGAGCGTTCTCTTCATATGGTTCCCGCCGTACACTGAAGCTTCAGTGCAAGCGGTAGCCGTAACCGTTTCAAAATGGCGTACCTTGCATTCCGATTGGCTGATTTGATTCTGCAAATTCAAATCAGCCAATAGGATGAGAGCTTCTAAAATCCTATTGGCTGTTTTGAACAGCCAATATGATTTTAGAAGCTGTCATCCTATTGGCTGATTTGAATTTGAAGAATCAAATCAGCCAATAGGGATGCAAGGTACGCCATTTTGAAACGGCTACCTTGCATTGAAGCTTCAGTGTACGGTGGGATGAAGATGTCGCCACCTGGATGAAAACTTCTCGCCGCCTGGATGTCCGGACTTCAGTAACCGTGAGTAGATATTCTGGGGTTAGTGGTAGGTATTATTTATTTTTTTGGGGGTGGTTTTTTATTTCAGATTAGGGTTTGGGCTGTTTAAAAAGAGCTAAATGCCCTTTTAAGGGCAATAAAAAGAGCTGAATGCCCTTTTAAGGGCAATGCCCATACAAATGCCCCTTTAGTGGCAATGGGTGCTTATGTTTTTTTTAGAGTTAGTTTTTTTTTTTATTTTGGTAGGTTGGTTGGGTGGTGGGTTTTACTGGTGGGGGGACTTTGTATTTTTTTTTTTACAGGTAAAAGAGCTGTTTAACTTAGGACAATGCCCTACAAAAGGCCCTTTAAGGGCTATTGGTAGTTTATTGTAGGCTAGGGGTGTGTTTTTATTTTGGGGGGGGGGTATTTTTATAGGGCTATTAGATTAGGTGTAATTGTTTTTATTTTTGATCACTTTGTTTATTTTTTGTGAGCTTCTTGTTTTTTATTTTTCATAATTTAGTGTTTATTATTTTTTATAATTTTTATTTTTTTTAATTTTGCTCGTAGTGTTAGGTTTCTTTTAATTGGTAGTATTTTTAATTGGTAGTATTTTTTTATTTTATTAGAATAGTAAGGTTAGGTTAATTTATAGTTTAATGTTAGGTTTATTTTTATTTCACAGGTAAGTTTATTTATTTAAATATTGTTATATTGTATTCTTAATTTAAAGTTAGGGGGGTTAGGTTTAGGGGTTAATAGTTTAATTTAGTGTTTTGCAATGTGGGGGCCAGCGGTTTAGGGGTTAATAGGTTTATTTAGTTGCGGAGATGTGGGAGGCCAGAGGTTTTGGGTTTAATAACTTTATTATAGTGGCAGTAATGTCGGGAAGTGTCGTAATAGGGTTAATAACTTTATTATAGTGGCAGTGATGTCGGGGAGCAGCGGAATAGGGGTTAATAACTATTATAGTGGCGGTGATGTCAGGGAGCGGCGGTATAGGAGTTAACTATAATAGTGGCGGCGATGTGAGGGAGCGGCGGAATAGGGGTTAATAACTTTTATTAGTGTCGTAAATGTTGGGAGTGGCAGATTATGGGTTAATAACTTTATTTAGGTATCAGCGATGTCGGGGGCAGCAGATTAGGGGTGTTTAGACTTGGGGTTTATGTTAGGGTGTTAGTTTAAACGTAACTTTTTTCCCCCCATAGACATCAATGGGGTTGCGTTACGGAGATTTTTCCTTCTGCACTTCAGGTGTAGGAAAAAATCCTAACACTCTCTTCCCATTGAGGTCTATGGGGGAAAGCGTGCACAAGCACATCAAAGCAGCCCTTGGATTTTGTGCGGTATGGAAATTAACGCCACCATATCGCACGCACAAGGAGGCTTTTCAGTAACTTGTAAAGGCAGCGCTATGGAGAGTAAAATAACGCAACTTTTTTGGCGCTAGTTTCACACCCTGTTTAGCACAAAACTCGTAATCTAGATGATTATAAGGAAGAACAGATTACAGTACATTGTCCTTTTAATATCAAGACAAGGAATACTAGACCTCAACTAGGGTGCTGGAGAACTCAGAGAAGTTATATTGCTTAGCTCCCATAGCCATAACCAATAAGAGCTGTGAATTAAATTGCACAAGATGGCTCAGAACTTAATCTCTGGAAATCATAGATTTTTTTTGTGTGTGAATAATACAGTGTAATACTGCCATATGTGTAATACTGCTACCTGTGTAATACTGCCATATGTGTAATACTGTCATATGTGTAATATTGCCTTCTACCTGTTTTATACTGCAATCTGTGTAATACTGCCATATGTGTAATACTGCCATCTGTGTAATACTGCTACCTGTGTAATACTGCTACCTGTGTAATACTACTACCTGTGTAATACTGCTACCTGTGTAATACTGCCATATGTGTAATACTGCTACCTGTGTAATACTGCCATATGTGTAATACTGCTACCTGTGTAATACTGCCATCTGTGTAATGCTGCCATCTGTGTAATTCTGCCATCTGTGTAATGCTGCCATCTGTGTAATGCTGCCATCTGTGTAATGTTGCTACCTGTGTAATACTGCCATATGTGTAATACTGCCATCCTCTGTAATACTGCCATATGTGTAATACTGCTACCTGTGTAATACTGCTACCTGTGTAATACTGCTACCTGTGTAATACTGCCATATGTGTAATACTGCTACCTGTGTAATACTGCCATATGTGTAATACTGCTACCTGTGTAATACTGCCTTCTACCTGTGTAATACTGCTACCTGTGTAATAAACAGTGATCATAACATGGTCACATTTGAAATCTCTTTTCATATGCAGTGTTTTAAAGGCTTATCTAAGACTTTTAATTTCAAGAAAGCAAAATTCAACGATTTAAGGAAATCATTAAATAATATAAATTGGGACAATGTATTTTCTAATAAAAATACAGAGGATAAATGGATAATATTTAAAAATTTGTTAAATAAATATACATATCAATACATACCATATGGTTATAAAAATAAAAATAAAAAAACTAAGCCGTTATGGCTAAATAAAAATGTGTTAAAAGAAATTAGGAAAAAACGTAGGGCATTTAAATTATTAAAAGAAAATAGTACAGACTCAGCATACAATATTTATAAGGAATGTAACAAAGCATGCAAAAAAGCAATCAAATTAGCCAAAATTGAAAATGAAAAATTAATTGCCAAGGATTCTAAGTCTAACCCTAAAAGGTTCTTTAAGTACATAAATAGCAAAAAGTCTAAGAAGGATAATATAGGTACATTAAAATGTGTGGAGGGTAGCATGATAAATAATGACAGGGAGAAGGCTGAGGTACTAAACCAGTTTTTTTCTTCAGTATACACAAGAGAGGAACCATTGAATGATACTTTGGAACAGAATAGAACATGCCAGTCCATACCACTAACTGGGTTTTGTTTAGAGGATATCAGGAAAAAACTAAAAAATATTAAGGTAAATAAAACTCCAGGCCCAGATGGAATACACCCAAGGGTGTTAAGTGAACTTAGCACTGTTATAGACAAACCTTTACTCTTAATTTTTCAAGACTCATTATCCTCAGGCATGGTACCCCAGGATTGGCGTAAAGCTGATGTGGTGCCACTCTTCAAAAAGGGAAGCAGGGATGATCCAGGAAGCTATAGACCAGTTAGTCTGACATCAATAGTGGGGAAGATATTTGAAGGGATTATAAGGGATTATATTGATGAGCATATTCGTGTAAACAAGATTATGAGTTCTAATCAGCATGGCTTTAGGAGAAATAGATCATGTCAAACTAATCTAATTAGATTCTACGAGGAAGTAAGTAAAAATATAGATAAAGGGGAATCAGTTGATGTGATATACTTAGATTTTGCAAAGGCATTTGATACAGTGCCACATGAGAGATTAATGCACAAAATTAAGGGACTGGGAATAGCTGAAAATGTTAGCTCATGGATAAATAACTGGATAAAAGATAGGGAGCAACGAGTAGCAGTAAATGGATCATACTCAGATTGGACAAAGGTAATCAGTGGCGTCCCCCAGGGATCAGTACTGGGCCCTGTTCTTTTTAATATTTTTATAAATGACTTGGAGCAAGGATTAAATAGCGACATCTCTATTTTTGCAGATGATACTAAGTTAAGTAAGGTCATTAGGTCAGAGCAGGATGAACTCTCTTTGCAAAGGGATTTGCTAAAATTAGAACTATGGGCAAGTGAATGGAAAATGAGATTTAATACGAAAAAATGTAAGGTTCTACATTTTGGAAGTAAAAATAAGCAGGCTATGTATTTTTTAAATGGGACAAGACTTAGCCAAACACAGGAGGAAAGGGATTTGGGAGTAGTAATAGATAACAAGCTAAAGATGAGTGCACAATGCAGGGCAGCGGCTTCAAAGGCTAATAAGATACTAGCATGTATTAAAAGAGGCATTGATTCAAGGGAGGAAAGCATAATTCTGTCATTATATAAAGCCCTGGTAAGACCTCACCTTGAGTTTGGAGTGCAGTTCTGGGGACCGATTGCTAAAAAAGATATTGCAGAACTAGAAAAAGTTCAGAGAAGGGCCACAAAGCTAATAAGGGGATTGGAGAAATTAACCTATGAGGAGAGGCTAGCCAAACTGGGTCTGTTCTCTTTAGAAAAAAGGCGCTTGAGAGGTGACATGATTACTTTATATAAATATATTCAAGGCCCATATACAGAGATGGCAGAAGCTCTTTTTATTCCAAGAAAATTGGTTCTGACAAGAGGTCATAATTTAAGGTTGGAGGAAAGGAGATTTAATCTCCTGCAACGGAAACGTTTTTTCACTGTAAGAGCAATAAAATTGTGGAACTCATTACCAAAGGAGGTAGTGAATGCCAATACCATAGATACATTTAAAAATAGTCTGGATAAATTTCTGTATATAAACAAAATTCATGGATATGATTGCTAGTATTAAATGGGTCACATTTTAATGGGGTTATTTAAGCTTAACTGGAGCTTTTTGTAAGTATTTTAGATTTGTATAGGTTGAACTCGATGGACTTCAGTCTTTTTTCAACCTTATCTACTATGTTACTATGTTACTATGTTACTATGTTACTGCAATATGTGTAATACTGCTACCTGTGTAATACTGCCATATGTGTAATACTGCTACCTGTGTAATGCTGCCATCTGTGTAATACTGCCTTCTACCTGTGTAATGCTGCCATCTGTGTAATACTGCAATATGTGTAATACTGCTACCTGTGTAATACTGCCATATGTGTAATACTGCTACCTGTGTAATGCTGCCATCTGTGTAATACTGCCTTCTACCTGTATTATACTGCAATCTGTGTAATACTGCCTTCTACCTGTATTATACTGCCATCTGTGTAATACTGCTACCTGTGTAATACTGCCATCTGTGTAACACTGCCTTCTACCTGTGTAACACTGCCTTCTACCTGTGTAATACTGCCTTCTACCTGTGTAATACTGCCATATGTGTAATACTGCCACCTGTGTAATACTGCCACCTGTGTAATACTGCCACCTGTGTAATACTGCCTTCTACCTGTGTAATACTGCTATCTGTGTAATACTGCCACCTGTATAATACTGCCACCTGTGTAATACTGCCTTCTACCTGTGTAATACTGCTATCTGTGTAATACTGCCACCTGTGTAATACTGCCACCTGTGTAATACTGCCACCTGTGTAATACTGCCTTCTACCTGTGTAATACTGCCATCTGTGTAATACTGCCACCTGTGTAATACTGCCACCTGTGTAATACTGCCTTCTACCTGTGTAATACTGCCACCTGTGTAATACTGCCACCTGTGTAATACTGCCACCTGTGTAATACTGCCACCTGTGTAATACTGCCACCTGTGTAATACTGCCATCTGTGTAATACTGCCATCTGTGTAATACTGCCATCTGTGTAATACTGCCACCTGTGTAATACTGCCACCTGTGTAATACTGCCACCTGTGTAATACTGCCACCTGTGTAATACTGCCATCTGTGTAACACTGCCATCTGTGTAACACTGCCTTCTACCTGTGCAATACTGCCTTCTACCTGTGTAATACTGCTACCTGTGTAATACTGCCATATGTGTAATACTGCTACCTGTGTAATACTGCCATCTGTGTAATACTGCTACCTGTGTAATACTGCTACCTGTGTAATACTGCCATCTGTGTAATACTGCTACCTGTGTAATACTGCCATCTGTATAATACTGCCATCTGTATAATACTGCCATCTGTGTAATACTGCCATCTGTGTAATACTGCCACCTGTGTAATACTGCTACCTGTGTAATACTGCTACCTGTATAATACTGCCATCTGTATAATACTGTCATCTGTGTAATACTGTCATCTGTGTAATACTGCCATCTGTGTAATACTGCCATCTGTGTAATACTGCCACCTGTGTAATACTGCTACCTGTGTAATACTGCTACCTGTGTAATACTGCCATCTGTGTAATATTGCATTCTACCTGTGTAATACTGCCATCTGTGTAATATTGCATTCTACCTGTGTAATACTGCCATCTGTGTAATACTGCCACCTGTGTAATACTACTACCTGTGTAATACTGCCATCTGTGTAATATTGCATTCTACCTGTGTAATACTGCCATCTGTGTAATATTGCATTCTACCTGTGTAATACTACTACCTGTGTAATACTGCCACCTGTGTAATACTGCCACCTGTGTAATACTACTACCTGTGTAATACTGCCTTCTACCTGTGTAATACTGCCATCTGTGTAATATTGCATTCTACCTGTGTAATACTGCTACCTGTGTAATACTGCTACCTGTGTAATACTACTACCTGTGTAATACTGCCACCTGTGTAATACTACTACCTGTGTAATACTGCCTTCTACCTGTGTAATACTGCCATCTGTGTAATATTGCATTCTACCTGTGTAATACTGCTACCTGTGTAATACTGCTACCTGTGTAATATTGCCTTCTACCTGTATATAATAAGTTCGTACATCTTTGACAATTTTGATAAGAGATGATAAACTGTCAGATATAATAGAAGAAGGTTGTAGTTTTGTATCAAGGAGTGCTAAGACTCTAGGGAACATATTGTCACCATCTATGTAACCTAGATGTAAAAAAAAGAAAATGGGCCGTCAATTAAAGCAGATTTTTATAAGTGTGGCAGTGGAAGGTGTAAATGATGTGCATGTGCTATATTTGGCACTGAATTCAAATCTCATGTGACAGGAAAAGTACATAAAATTAGACAATATCTTACTTGCAATACTATTATGTAATATACCTTTTGACCTGTAGGGGATGCTATAAAGAATATGTAGGTTTGACCACTAGAACCCTTAAAGATAGCTTTTTACAGCATTTATAAGCTATAGAAGATACAGAATCAAACACTCTAATATCATTGCATTTTAAAAGAGAACATAATTCTGATAGTTCCCTTTTGGCATTTCAGGGCATCCAGCAAGTTTCAAAACACCCTAGGGGGGGTAATAGGGATGAAACTTTGCGACAGCGTGAAGTATTCTGGATATTTCAATTGGACTCTAGAATGCCAAATGGTTCCAATTCAGAATGTTATGTTAAATTGTTTTTGTAAATGATTGCTGTTCAAACAAATGCTCAGCTGCAGTATTCCTAAATAAGTATATTGCAGTTCCCTTAGAATCCAGATCTCACGAAGGCTCCGAATGCACATATGTAATATACATATACATAACAGAAAATAAAATCAGAAAAGCAGCTACTATATGCTAAAGTGCTAAGTATTTAGTGTGACCTCCCCTTACACTTGAGCAATAGCAGGAACATGGCTCTCGTAAACCTAAATAGAATGGAACTCTAAATGTCATTGCTTACGCCTGTATTTGTCCTACTATTTCATGTCAAAATGACTGCTGTGAAAAATGTCTATTACACCAGGCTTGTGCAAGACATGCTTGAGCATTATATACACGTGGTATACGTTTAATTCATTGGAAGTTTTCAATCACACATCATTGCATTCAAAATGCTAAAAATCACAAAATTTGACAGACATAAAATCATACTTTTGCATCAGCAAGGCCACTTTCAGATGGAAATCGGCAAACAAACTGGATACTCAAGATGTGATATTCAAGCTGTTATAAAGAAATTTGAAGAATAAGGAGGGTCAAGGACAAAAAAAAAAGACTGGAAGGCGAAAAAAACTTTTTCGGAAGGGAAACAGGGTGAAGAGGCTAAGATATGCTAAAGCTCACAAAGATTGAAATAAAGATCAGTGGAAAAGAGTATTATGGAGTGAAGAAACCAAGTGAAATGTTTGGGTCCAATCGTCGACAATATGTGAGAAGAAGAGTTGGAGAGAGATGGAAGAATGAGTGCTTGCAGCCTTCAGTGAACATGGTGGTTGGTCTGTCCTGGTTTGGGGCTGCATTTCTGCCAGGTGTTGTCCGAATTGATAGGATCATGAATGCTGAAAAGTACAGCATGATAACGATCCCAAGCACACTGCTAATACAGCTGATAAAACACCAACAGTCATGGACTGGTCTCCACAGAGTCCAGACCTGAATATTTCTTGTTTATCCTGTAGTATCTTAATAAATAGACCTAAAAATAAATATGGATGGTCATTAAAACTTTGATAAAACAACAAATCTAATGGTGGCCTAAGACGTAAAAATATATATTTATATATAAATAAATATTCATCATTTTCATTGTTACATCACAAACATTTAGGGGATTCATGGGAAAACACAAAGTAAAATGGATGGGTACTCTAGTGCTAGCAATAAAGATTTGTATTCTGCACTGCATACAAACAATATAACATTAAAGGTACAATTAGTGTTATAATTATAAGCATTTGACGGACTAATTACTGGTAGAGAGATTTAATATTTAGCATAAAAGCCTTTCACAGATATTAGTCTGGATATAGATTCAACCACTGAGTGGAAATATAAAAGCAAATAAATAATTGCATATAATTGCTTTCCCATACATACGTCTACATTATACAAAAATCTACACTTTATTTAACTACTTGGCAGTCAGAGGAAATGTAAAGAACACTGTATTAATGTGCTAACGTCCTAAGGGTGATGGGGGAAACCCGACGTGGACTCCTTGCCCAGTGTGCTTAGAGGAATATGGCTGCACCTCACTGACGAGGCCCATAGGAGGCCGAAATTATTGTCTGGGGTTGTCATGTTCCTTGTTCAGAGGAGAATTGCCTGGTATTTCTGGGCTGAACTGACCTTACTTGGCCGGATCAGACTGATATACAGGTGGCCCTCGTTTTACAACGGTTCAATTTACACCGTTTCAGAATAACAACCTTTTTTACCAGTAATGTGACTGCTATTGAAAAGCATTGAGAAGCAGTGCATTTATTAAAATAGCCAGTAGGTGGAGCTGTCCGCTTGTGCTGCAGCAAAGCCAAGCAAGCTGAAATTAATCAGTTTAACCAGACCTGAGCTATCGAGCAGATTTCAAAGGAACAAGATCTTCCCGTCTATAAATCAGTCCAGATTGGAATGCATAGAAAGAACTGTTTGCAGAAAAATGCAAGTGAAGTCTGTGTTGTGCGATTATTTTATTAGGTTTATAATGCTGTTTAGCAAATATTTTTGTTCATTTAACTTAGTTTAATTATATATCCTGTGTTGTGTGATTATTTTATTAGGTTTATAATGCGGTTTAGCATTTAAAGTCTTCATTTCAAAGCTTTAAAAATAATGTATTAGGTGTTACTTATGACAATTTTGAGAGGGGCCTGGAACCTATCTCCCTCACTTCCCATTGACTTGCATTATAAACTGGGTTTCAATTTACAACGGTTTCGATTTACAACCATTCCTTCTGGAACCTAACCCCGGCGTAAAGTGAGGGCTACCTGTACTTAGGAAAGTTTTCCTCTGTGAAAAGCACAACTGGGCTAAAAGACGCTGCTCCTAGGTGATAAATCGCCATAGAACAAGCTACTGAGCTTAACCACTGAGTCGAAATATTAAAGCAAATTAATAATTGCATATAATTGCTTTCCCATACATACGTCTACATTATACAGAAATCTACACTTTATTAAACTACTTGGCAGTCAGAGGAAATGTAAAGAACACTGTATTAATGTGCTAGGGTCTTTTTCTGCACAACTGGCTGATATTCCAGAACTACTTGGCTTTATATTGAAGTATGGCTAATTGGGGTCGTTGTGGAACTCTGATGAAGGTAACATTTGCTTATCCCCTTATTTCAGTTCTTTTGAAAGACATGCATTTAAGCCAATCAGTGCTGGCTCCTAGTTAACTCCACGGGAGTGAGCACAATGTTATCTATACCACACACATGAACTAGCACTGTCTAGGGCAAAATGCACTGAGATGAGAGGTGGCCTTCAAGAGCTTAGAAGTTAGCACATGAGCCTACCTAGGTTTAGCTTTCAACAAAGAATACCAAGAGAACAAAGCAAATTTGATGATACAAGTAAATCGGAAAGTTGTTCAAAATGATATGCCCTATCTGAATCATTAAAGTTAAAATTTTGACTAGACTGTCCCTTTAAGCCGCAAACTTACTAAAAAGCGGTAAAAAGATCAATCCCCCATAAAATATTTAATTATAAACAAAATAAACAAATAAAAAAAACTTTGCAAAAGTCTAAAAAAATTATTTCCTCAAATTTTTTCTCTTGTTCTCCCCGTGAGATAAGAGTGCATCCAGCAGGATTAGTAAAAAAATGACTCGCTATAACTATAATTAGTTATAGCGTGCAATTTTATGACTAGTGGAAAGTTCCGCTGATCAGCAGAGCGAGTTACACGACTGAGTCATCCCACAAGCGCTGCTGACACTAAAGCATTCTGCACAGCTGATTTCAAACCAAAACTACTTAAAGGGACATGAAACCCAAACATTTTCTTTCAGGATTCAAAAAAAGCGCGCGATTTTAAACACATTTCTAATTTACTTCTATTATCAATTGTTGAAAAGCAGTTACGTAAGCTCAGGAGGCTGCCCATTTCTGGAGCGCTAGATGGCAGCAGTTTTGCAAGAATGTTATCTATATGCAAGAGCGCTAGATAGCAGCACTATTTCCTGCCATGTAGTGCGCCTATGCATCTCTTAAACACAGATATAAAAAAAAGTATGCTCTGTCTGAATCACAAAAGAACAGACTCCTACTGGCTCCTGTTTATGTTATCTGTCTTTTTATATGCTGGGAGGGGGGTAATGTCCTTTTTGTTTTCCCAGCCCCATTCAGTGGGTGTCCCAGCCTAACCTCATCAGCAATGCTAAACTGGAAGCTTCTAAGTAAGTTTTTAAAAGGTTTTATACTGGATTTTTAGATCAGCATCTGTGCATATTCTTCTTTATAGTAGTGTCTATTACATGCAGTTATATGAAAATTGGTCAATACTGTCCCTTTAAAGGGACATTATACACTCTATTTTTCTTTGCATACATGTTTTGTAGATGATCCATTTATGAAGCCCATACAGTTTTTTATGTATAGTTTTGCTTATTTTTAAATAACATTGCTCTGATTTTCAGAATCCTAACCAAGCCTCAAAGTTTTGGAAGAATACCGAGGTATACCTACTCCAGCTTGCTCCTGTTTGTGTAAAGAGTCTTTTTATATGCAGAGGAAGGGGGGGGGGGGGGAGTGTCATTACCCACTTAAAGTGGGTGTTATAGCTTCCTTTTTTAAAAGCGCTAAACTGGGAGCTTCTAAGTAAGTTTTTAAAAGGTTTTATACTGGATTTTTATATCGGCATCTGTGCATATTATGCTTTATAGTAGTGTCTATTACATGCAGTTATATGAATATTGGTGTATACTGTCCCTTTAAGGTTTTGGAGCACAAATTAATTGCACAACTCGCCTATTGTCATTACTGCACACTATTAAATGGACACAACTAAAAGTCAAAATTGAACTTTTATGATTCAGACAGAACATGAAGTTTTAAGAGACTTTTCAATGTACTTCAATGATCAAATTCTCTTTATATGCACATTTTGTTAGGCACAAGCTACTACTGAGCATGTGCACAGTGTATATGAGTCTACTATTGGCTGATAGCTGCAACATAATACAAGGGGCTCAAATTCAGAGTACAAGCTATTATATTGTCCTGTTATTGTGTACTTGTTGGTAATGCAATTCTACTACATTTAATGGTCTTTTAAAAGGGATCAATTAAAGGGACAGTCTAGTCAAAATTAAACTATCATGGTCCATATAGGGCATGCAATTTTAAACAACTTTCCAATTCACTTCTATCATAAAACTTGCTTTGTTCTCTTGGTATTCTTAGTTGAAAGCTAAACCTAGGTAGAATCATATGCTAATTTCTAAGCCCTTGAAGGCTTTTGACAGTTTTTCACAGCTAGATGGCCCTAGTTCATGTGTACCATATAGTGCTCACACCCTTGGAGTTACTTATGAGAGGGCACCGATTGGCTAAAATTCAAGTCTGTCAAAAGAACTGAATTAAGGGGGCAGTTTAAAGAGGCTTAGATACAAGGTAATCACGGAGGTAAAACATATATTAATATAACCGTGTTGCTTATGAAAAACTGGGGAATGGTTAATAAAGGGATTATCTATCTTTTGAAACAATAGAAATTCTGGAGTAGACTGTTCCTTTAACATAGGTTCTCTTCAACCTGTGAAGTAATCACTAACCTCACAAAATCCCCATTTTTAGCTTTCGGATTACAAAATCAGTATAAAACGAGGCAAATACGGATTTTGTGTTTTCAGGAGGTAACAAGTTTGAGCGTGATGGGTATTTAGAAGCAGAAGCATTTAAGGATTATGGTCACTGGAAAAACACACTATCGGCCAAGGACCAGAAATCATTACCTGGCGATAACAAGGGCAAGAATTGATGAAACCCTTACTTTGTATAAAGATTTTATGCAATGCAGTGCTTAATTGTGGATATACCATACATATTCATAAAAATGACATCAATGTCCCTTTAGAAAGCAAAGCGGCTGCATGGTGCACATCGTTATCCCGACAATACCGTATCTGTCTTCCCTCACTGCCAGATACCGCACAATACAGGTTAATAGACAAGGGCAGGACATGTCTCTTAGCTGCTGCCATGTATTAGCAGAAAGGATTTTGGTCTCAGTTGACTGCATGACACTATGACAATAAGCTCCAGGAAATCCTGGCCTCTAATGCAGTGAAGTCATTGAGAGAAATTTCTTAAGTTCATGTTCAGACTGTCCGGGATTAAAGGCAGATCTTCTAGCGCCAGATGGCGACACGCATTAGCCTGGCAGAGTCTGTAAGGTGACAAAGACATCTCAAAAGTATATGGCAAGACAACAGCAGTCACAAAAGTACCAGAATAGTCCTCTGCCAATTATGGCTTTGTTAGCTAATTAGTGTTTTGTCAGCATTAAGCTTAGCACGTATTGCTTCATGATCACTCAGACATTCAACTGCACAGCGCCGCTGCTATTGTTCTGACCGGCAGCCAAGTGTTTACTTTACAATCTGAGGTGTTTTTTTTCATTATTTTGTCCGTGGGAAAAAATAATCCCAGCTCAACGATAATTCTTCTTGGTTATAGTTTCTTACAAAAATGTAACATATTCACTAACACACAATAGTTACTTATAATTTGGGCTACAAAAATTCCACTATTGATGACCAGTCAGTTAAAAAAGTGACTAGTGCTGGAAATGTTTATTACTTCACTAGTCCGTGTCTTTCATATTTCTTACATATCTGCTGCTTTTGTTTTTTTTTTTACCAGTCCAGTGTCTGCTGCAATTTGTTTTGTTTCTAGTCAAACTAGTGAAAATGGCTGCCCTTTATCCATCTGGTAGTAGTATTTGCAACAATGTTTACAGAATAGTTGCAAAAAACACTGCTGCCATAGAATACTAAAGACGCACGCACGCTAAACTTGTAAAGTTGTTTAACCCCTCAGGCAGTCCCCCAGAATCCAATCAGCACTCAGGATCAGCGAAGATCAGTCACTGCAATAATGTAACAGTCAAGGAGTGGAACCACTGAATTGATTAAGGGATTTACTGTTTCTGTTTACTAAAAAAAATTCCCATATGGCAGAACACTAGCAGAAGAGGCTTACGCCATTCTTGCGCAAGATTCAGGGATTGAAACCCTTTCCGCATTATCCGATATCGAAACTCTTATGGCATCAGATATAAATACCCTAAGCGACTTTTCTAGCGATGGTGCTTCTTACCTTCAACCAACTAAAAGGAGGCGTCCAGCAACATCTGATCAAAGTTGTCTACCCCAAAAATACCCCCATTTACAGCAACTCCTGGTATCAAAACCAGCACTACAGTTTGTGGGCCAATTAATGATCTAAACCTGTTTCTGACAGATACCATGTTTGATAATATAGTTGCTCAAACAAATTTATTTGCCAGCGCGTATCTTTCAGAAAATACACAGTCTCAGTATGTCAGAAAAAAATGCCTGACCCCCCCTCCCCCCCACTGACCTATCTGAGATTAAAAAGCATTGGCCCCTGAGTTTGGTAATGGGCATTGTAAAGAAACCCAGCATTCATTCATACTGGAACCAGAACTACATCCTGGCAACCCCTCTATTCCCAGGGATAGATACAAACAGCTGCTGCGGTTTCTTCATTTTAACACTAATGCCCAGTGCCTTCCCAGAAATGACGCCTTGAATGACAGGCTATATAAAATAAGGCCCCTGATAAAGCCCCTTTCTGAAAAAAATTCAGAAAATCACCCCCCTGACCAGGACATTTGTATAGATGAATCCCTCACGATATCAAAGGGAAGATCGCTTTTCAAGCAATATATTCCAACCAAGCTGTCACTCTATGGAATAAAAAAGTTATAAACTGTGCAAATGCAGTACAGGGTATACCTGGGCATTTTGCATTTATGAGGGAAAAGATAGCCACCTAGATCCACCTGGTTGCCCCGATGCAATTAGCACAAATGGCACAATTGTGTGGGACCTCTTCCTACCCTTGTTGAACAAAGGGTACCATCTATGGCTGGACAATTATTATACAAGCTATTTAAATATTTATTTTATTTTGAAACCCTGGCATGTGGCACAGTGCAAAAAATCATACAGGTTTCCCCCAGAAGCTGACATATGGAAAAAAAACGTAGGGGCACAAAGTCAGCTTTACGCGCGATGAGCTACTGGCCATTTGGTACACTGACAAAAAAAAAAGAAGAAGTGTACATGCTCTCCACAATACAACTGCAGCCCAGACACTCTAAGGTCATGATAAATTAACCCCTTAAGGACCAAGGCCATTTTTCAATTTCTTTCCCTTAAGGACCAGGGCTATTTTTACATTTCTGCGGTGTTTGTGTTTAGCTGTAATTTTCCTCTTACTCATTTACTGTACCCACACATATTATATACCGTTTTTCTCGCCACTAAATAGACTTTCTAAAGATACCATTATTTTCATCATATCTTATAATTTACTATAAAATTTTTTATAAAATATGAGGAAAAAATGGAAAAAAACACACTTTTTTCTAACTTTGGCCCCCAAAATCTGTTACATATCTACAACCACCAAAAAACACCCATGGTAAATAGTTTCTAAATTTTGTCCTGAGTTTAGAAATACCCAATGTTTACATGATCTTTGATTTTTTTGCAAGTTATAGGGCAATAAGTACAAGTAGCACTTGGCTATTTCCAAACCACTTTTTTTCAAAATTAGCGCTAGTTATATTGGAACACTTAAATCTTTCAGGAATTCTTGAATATCCCTTGACGTGTATATATTTTTTTTAGAAGACATCCCAAAGTATTGATCTAGGCCCATTTTGGTATATTTCAAGCCACCATTTCCCCGCCAAATGCGATCAAATAAAAAAAATTGTTCACTTTTTCACAAACTTTAGGTTTGTCACTGAAATTATTTACAAACAACTTGTGCAATTATGGCATACATGGTTGTAAATGCTTCTCTGGGATCCCCTTTGTTCAGAAATAACAGACATATATGGCTTTGGCGTTGCTTTTTGGTAATTAGAAGGCTGCTAAATACCACTGCGCACCACACGTGTATTATGCCCAGCAGTGAAGGGGTTAATTATGAAGCATGTAGGGAACTTCTAGGGTTAATTTTAGCTTTAGTGTAGTGTAGTAGACAACCTCAAGTATTGATCAAGGCCCATCTTGGTATATTTCATGCCACCATTTCACCGCCAAATGCCATCAAATTAAAAAAATCGTAATTTTTTTTCACAATTTTAGGTTTCTCACTGAAATTATTTACTAACAGCTTGTGCAATTATGGCACACATGGTTGTAAATGCTTCTCTGGGATCCCCTTTGTTCAGAAATAGCAGACATATATGGCTTTGGAGTTTCTTTTTGGTAATTACAAGGCGGCAAAATGCCGCTGCGCATCACATGTGTATTTTGTCTAGCAGTGAAGGGGTTAATTAGGTAGCTTGTAGGGAGCTTGCAGGGTTAATTTTAGCTTTAGTGTAGAGATCAGCCTCCCACCTGACACATCCCATCCCCTGATCCCTCCCAAACAGTTCTCTTCCCTCCCTCACCCCAAAATTGTCCCCGCCATCTTAAGTACTGGCAGAAAGTCTGCCAGTACTAAAATAAAAGCTCTCTTAATTTTTAATTTTTTTCTCCAGCATATTTACATATGCTGCTGTGTAGGAGCCCCCCATAGCACCCAACCTCCCTGAGCCCCCCCACACAGCTCTCTAATCTCCCCCCTCTCACTATTTGGTGCCATTTTGGGTACTGGCAGCTGTCTGCCAGTACCCACTTTTCAAACTTTAGTGCAATTTTTTTTAATATTTTTTTTTTCTGTAGTGTAGCTGGCCCCCCCTCAATACCCCCCACCCCCCAGATCCTTTTTATAAATAAAAATTAAACCCCCATCACTCGCTCCCACCACGGATCACCTCCCGCTCCCACCACAACCGGACCGTTTATGTGCTAGATCGGGCGCGCGCACATGCGTGCGCACGCAGCCCCGTCCCCGTGCACGCGCCCGCACGCACCGGGACTGATTTCAGAACAAGATTCCCAGCGATGGGCCACCCACCCTCCTCCCTGTAACTGCTCCCACCCACCAACGATCGGCACCATCGCTGGCCGATGCAGAGAGGGCCACAGAGTGGCCCTCTCTGCATCGGTGTGCCAGAAAAGGTATTGCCATGATGCGGCTTCCAGCCGCTTTAAACACCTAGGTCGTACAGGGTACGTCGCTGGTCTTTAAAGACCAGGTTGTGTGCGACGTACCCTGTACGACTCGTGTCGTTAAGGGGTTAAAGGGACACTGAACCCAAATTTTTTCTTTTGTGATTCAGATAGAGCATGCAATCTTAAGCAACTTTCTAATTTATTCCTATTATCAAATGTTCTTCATTCTCTTGGTATCTTTATTTGAAAAGCAAGAATGTACGTTTAGATGTCGGGCCATTTTTGGTAAACAACCTGGGTTGTTCTAGCTGATTGGTGGATTCATTTACCCGACCAATAAACAACGCTGTCCTGGGTCTTGAACCAAAAAAACATAATTTATGCTTACCTGATAAATTCCTTTCTTCTGTTGTGTGATCAGTCCACGGGTCATCATTACTTCTGGGATATAACTCCTCCCCAACAGGAAATGCAAGAGGATTCACCCAGCAGAGCTGCATATAGCTCCTCCCCTCTACGTCAGTCCCAGTCATTCGACCAAGAATCAACGAGAAAGGAGTAACCAAGGGTGAAGTGGTGACTGGAGTATAATTTAAAAAATATTTACCTGCCTTAAAACAGGGCGGGCCGTGGACTGATCACACAACAGAAGAAAGGAATTTATCAGGTAAGCATAAATTATGTTTTCTTCTGTTATGTGTGATCAGTCCACGGGTCATCATTACTTCTGGGATACCAATACCAAAGCAAAAGTACACGGATGACGGGAGGGATAGGCAGGCTCATTATACAGAAGGAACCACTGCCTGAAGAACCTTTCTCCCAAAAATAGCCTCCGAAGAAGCAAAAGTGTCAAATTTGTAAAATTTGGAAAAAGTATGAAGCGAAGACCAAGTTGCAGCCTTGCAAATCTGTTCAACAGAGGCCTCATTCTTAAAGGCCCAAGTGGAAGCCACAGCTCTAGTGGAGTGAGCTGTAATTCTTTCAGGAGGCTGCTGTCCAGCAGTCTCATAGGCTAAACGTATTATGCTACGAAGCCAAAAAGAGAGAGAGGTAGCAGAAGCTTTTTGACCTCTCCTCTGTCCAGAATAAACGACAAACAGGGAAGAAGTTTGGCGAAAATCTTTAGTTGCCTGCAAGTAGAACTTGAGGGCACGAACTACATCCAGATTGTGTAGAAGACGTTCCTTCTTTGAAGAAGGATTTGGACACAAGGATGGAACAACAATCTCTTGATTGATATTCCTGTTAGTGACTACCTTAGGTAAGAACCCAGGTTTAGTACGCAGAACTACCTTGTCTGAGTGAAAAATCAGATAAGGAGAATCACAATGTAAGGCTGATAACTCAGAGACTCTTCGAGCCGAGGAAATAGCCATTAAAAACAGAACTTTCCAAGATAACAATTTTATATCAATGGAATGAAGGGGTTCAAACGGAACACCCTGTAAAACGTTAAGAACTAAGTTTAAACTCCATGGCGGAGCAACAGCTTTAAACACAGGCTTGATCCTAGCTAAAGCCTGACAAAAGGCCTGGACGTCTGGATTTTCTGACAGACGCCTGTGTAACAAGATGGACAGAGCTGAAATCTGTCCCTTTAAAGAACTAGCTGATAGACCCTTTTCTAAACCTTCTTGTAGAAAGGACAATATCCTAGCGATCCTAACCTTACTCCAAGAGTAACCTTTGGATTCGCACCAGTATAGGTATTTACGCCATATTTTATGGTAAATCCTTCTGGTAACAGGCTTCCTAGCCTGTATCAGGGTATCAATAACCGACTCAGAAAAACCACGTTTTGATAAAATCAAGCGTTCAATTTCCAAGCAGTCAGCTTCAGAGAAGTTAGATTTTGATGTTTGAATGGACCCTGTATCAGAAGGTCCTGCCTTAGAGGTAGAGACCAAGGCGGACAGGATGACATGTCCACTAGATCTGCATACCAAGTCCTGCGTGGCCATGCAGGCGCTATTAGAATTACTGATGCTCTCTCCTGTTTGATTTTGGCAATCAATCGAGGAAGCAGCGGGAAGGGTGGAAACACATAAGCCATCCCGAAGTTCCAAGGTGCTGTCAAAGCATCTATCAGAACTGCTTCCGGATCCCTGGATCTGGACCCGTAGCGAGGAAGTTTGGCGTTCTGGCGAGACGCCATGAGATCTATCTCTGGTTTGCCCCAACGCCGAAGTATTTGGGCAAAGACCTCCGGATGAAGTTCCCACTCCCCCGGATGAAAAGTCTGGCGACTCAAGAAATCCGCCTCCCAGTTCTCCACTCCCGGGATGTGGATTGCTGACAGGTGGCAAGAGTGAGACTCTGCCCAGCGAATTATCTTTGATACTTCCATCATTGCTAGGGAGCTTCTTGTCCCTCCCTGATGGTTGATGTAAGCTACAGTCGTGATGTTGTCCGACTGAAACCTGATGAACCCCCGAGTTGTTAACTGGGGCCAAGCCAGAAGGGCATTGAGAACCGCTCTCAATTCCAGAATGTTTATTGGCAGGAGACTCTCCTCCTGATTCCATAGTCCCTGAGCCTTCAGAGAATTCCAGACAGCGCCCCAACCTAGTAGGCTGGCGTCTGTTGTTACAATTGTCCAGTCTGGCCTGCTGAATGGCATCCCCCTGGACAGGTGTGGCCGATAAAGCCACCATAGAAGAGAATTTCTGGTCTCTTGATTTAGATTCAGAGTAGGGGACAAATCTGAGTAATCCCCGTTCCACTGACTTAGCATGCATAATTGCAGCGGTCTGAGATGTAGGCGTGCAAAAGGTACTATGTCCATTGCCGCTACCATTAAGCCGATCACCTCCATGCATTGAGCTACTGACGGGTGTTGAATGGAATGAAGGACACGGCATGCATTTTGAAGCTTTGTTAACCTGTCTTCTGTCAGGTAAATCTTCATTTCTACAGAATCTATAAGAGTCCCCAAGAATGGAACTCTTGTGAGAGGAAAGAGAGAACTCTTCTTTTCGTTCACTTTCCATCCATGCGACCTTAGAAATGCCAGAACTAACTCTGTATGAGACTTGGCAGTTTGAAAGCTTGAAGCTTGTATTAGAATGTCGTCTAGGTACGGAGCTACCGAAATCCCTCGCGGTCTTAGTACCGCCAGAAGGGCACCCAGAACCTTTGTGAAGATTCTTGGAGCCGTAGCCAATCCGAATGGAAGAGCTACAAACTGGTAGTGCCTGTCTAAGAAGGCAAACCTTAGATACCGGTGATGATCTTTGTGGATCGGAATGTGAAGGTAAGCATCCTTTAAATACACAGTGGTCATGTACTGACCCTCTTGGATCATGGGTAAAATTGTCCGAATAGTTTCCATTTTGAACGATGGAACTCTTAGGAATTTGTTTAGAATCTTTAAATCTAAGATTGGTCTGAAAGTTCCCTCTTTTTTGGGAACCACAAACAGGTTTGAGTAGAACCCTTGTCCTTGTTCCGACCGCGGAACCGGATGGATCACTCCCATTAATAACAGATCTTGTACGCAGCGTAGAAACGCTTCCTTCTTTATCTGGTTTGTTGACAACCTTGACAGATGAAATCTCCCTCTTGGGGGAGATAATTTGAAGTCTAGAAGGTATCCCTGAGATATGATCTCTAGTGCCCAGGGATCCTGAACATCTCTTGCCCAGGCCTGGGCGAAGAGAGAGAGTCTGCCCCCCACTAGATCCGGTCCCGGATCGGGGGCTCTCGGTTCATGCTGTCTTTGGGGCAGCAGCAGGTTTCCTGGCCTGCTTGCTCTTGTTCCAGGCCTGGTTAGGCTTCCAGCCTTGCCTGTAACGAGCAACAGCTCCTTCCTGTTTTGGTGCAGTGGAGGTTGATGCTGCTCCTGTTTTGAAATTCCGAAAGGGACGAAAATTAGACTGTCTAGCCTTAGCTTTGGCTTTGTCTTGGGGTAGGGCGTGGCCCTTACCTCCTGTAATGTCAGCGATAATTTCTTTCAAACCGGGCCCAAATAAAGACTGCCCCTTGAAAGGTATATTAAGTAATTTGGACTTAGAAGTAACATCCGCTGACCAGGATTTTAGCCACAGCGCCCTACGTGCCTGTATGGCGAATCCTGAGTTCTTAGCCGTAAGTTTGGTTAAATGTACTACGGCCTCCGAAATGAAAGAATTAGCTAGTTTAAGGACTCTAAGCCTGTCCGTAATGTCGTCTAGCGTAGATGAACTAAGGTTCTCTTCCAGCGACTCAATCCAAAATGCTGCCGCAGCCGTAATCGGCGCGATACATGCAAGGGGTTGCAATATAAAACCTTGTTGAACAAACATTTTCTTAAGGTAACCCTCTAATTTTTTATCCATTGGATCTGAGAAAGCACAGCTATCCTCCACCGGGATAGTGGTACGCTTAGCTAAAGTAGAAACTGCTCCCTCCACCTTGGGGACCGTTTGCCATAAGTCCCGAGTGGTGGCGTCTATTGGAAACATCTTTCTAAATATTGGAGGGGGTGAGAACGGCACACCGGGTCTATCCCACTCCTTAGTAACAATTTCAGTTAGTCTCTTAGGTATAGGAAAAACTTCAGTACTCGCCGGTACCGCAAAGTATTTATCCAACCTGCACAGTTTCTCTGGTATTGCAACGGTGTTACAATCGTTGAGAGCTGCTAAGACCTCCCCTAGTAATACACGGAGGTTCTCCAATTTAAATTTAAAATTTGAAATATCTGAGTCCAATCTGTTTGGATCAGAACCGTCACCCACAGAATGAAGCTCTCCGTCCTCATGCTCTGCGAGCTGTGACGCAGTATCAGACATGGCCCTAGCATTGTCAGCGCACTCTGTTCTCACCCCAGAGTGATCACGCTTGCCTCTTAGTTCTGGTAATTTAGACAAAACTTCAGTCATAACAGTAGCCATATCTTGTAATGTTATCTGTAATGGCCGCCCAGATGTACTAGGCGCCATAATATCACGCACCTCCCGGGCGGGAGATGCAGGTACTGCCGCGTGAGGCGAGTTAGTCGGCATAACTCTCCCCTCGCTGTTTGGTGAAATTTGTTCAGATTGTACAGATTGACTTTTATTTAAAGTAGCATCAATACAGTTAGTACATAAATTTCTATTGGGCTCCACCTTGGCATTGGAACAAATGACACAGATATCTTCCTCTGAGTCAGACATGTTTAACACACTAGCAAAAAACTTACAACTTGGTTATAATCTTTTTTAGCAAAAACGTACTGTGCCTCAAAGAGGTACTAAACGATTAAATGACAGTTGAATAATGAACTGAAAAACAGTTATAGCATCAAACTTTAAAACAACACAACTTTTAGCAAAGGTTTGTTCCCATTAGTAAAATAACAATAATTAAATTTGACATAAAAAATACAAAGCAACGTTTTTATTCACAGTCACTATAAGAATTCTCACAGCTCTGCTGAGAGAATTTACCTCCCTTCAAAGAAGTTTGAAGACCCCTGAGATCTGTCAGAGATGAACCGGATCATGCAGGAAATATAAAAGTAACTGACTGGAATTTTTTGATGCGTAGCAAAGAGCGCCAAAAACGGCCCCTCCCTCTCCCACACAGCAGTGAAGAGAAACGAAACTGTCACAAATAAAAGCAAAAAAGGTTGCCAAGTGGAAAATAATGCCCAAATATTTATTCACACAGTACCTCAGCAATGTAAACGATTCTACATTCCAGCAAAAACGTTTAACATGATAAATAGTTATTAAAAGGATTAGTGACCTTTAACAGAGTAGTTCCGGTGAAATACCATCCCCAGAATACTGAAGTGTATACATACATGTCATTTTAACGGTATGGCAGGATTTTCTCATCAATTCCATTCAGAAAATAAAAACTGCTACATACCTCAATGCAGATTCATCTGCCCGCTGTCCCCTGATCTGAAGCCTTTACCTCCCTCAGATGGCCGAGAACAGCAATATGATCTTAACAACTCCGGTTAAAATCATAGTAAAAAACTCTGGCAGATTCTTCCTCAAACTCTGCCAGAGAAGTAATAACACGCTCCGGTGCTATTGTAAAATAACAAACTTTTGATTGAAGTCATAAAAACTAAGTATAATCACCATAGTCCTCTCACACATCCTATCTAGTCGTTGGGTGCAAGAGAATGACTGGGACTGACGTAGAGGGGAGGAGCTATATGCAGCTCTGCTGGGTGAATCCTCTTGCATTTCCTGTTGGGGAGGAGTTATATCCCAGAAGTAATGATGACCCGTGGACTGATCACACATAACAGAAGAAATAGCTTAGATGCCTTCTTTTTCAAATAAAGATAGCAAGAGAACGAAGAAAAATTGATAATAGAAGTAAATTAGAAAGTTGCTTAAAATTGCATGCTCTATCTAAATCACAAAAGAAAAAATTTGGGTTCAGTGTCCTTTTAACTACACAAAACTCAAAATACCCCATTTAGAATTCCCTGCATTATCTACTTTTGCAAATGTTATGCCATGATAGGGTAATTTTCATTCCTGGTCTTTCATGTCTCAAAAGGCGACATTGGCCCAGAAAATCATTGTGCCAAATGTCCATGTAAATGGACAGGCCCCATGCTTGACCATGTAATTTACCAAAATCCCACAAAAACCTGTACATGTGGGATATCGTCGTATTCATGGCACATCACTGAACACAAATATGGGTGTTTTATTACAGTAAAATCTAGCAAGATTATTCACAGTAAAATTGCTTGGAAAACATAATGTTTCATAATTTCTCACACTTAGATTTTTTTGATATAAAATTATAGTCTATATATAAAGATTTGACGTTAAAAGAAAGCCCTATTTGTCATGTTAAAAAAACAATATAATAAGTGTGGCTGCACATCATTTTAAAGAGTTAAATTATGGTTGAAATATATCTCAAATTCTAGGTTTTGTTTACTGTTAGAACTTGGACAATTTACTCTGTCTTGAAGGGGTTAAAATTGCATGATCTATCTGAATCATACACATTTTGACTTTTATGTCCCTTTAATGAGCAAAAATTATTCTGGTAAAAGTTAGTCCTGTTTTTAAGAATTGGTTCATATGTCACAAATTCCCTGTGCAGCCACATTGAAACAGTGAAAGCTTGCATTTTATTTTTCATCTTCAATTAAAAGGCAGTACAAAAGCGGTATTCAGCCATATAGTGACAGCTAACTGGCTAGTGGATACCAAGCTTACGCGTTTCGGCTACATGCCATGGTCACAGCTGAATCAGCTGTATTAGCTGACTACGGCGTGAAGCCGAAATGCGTAAACAGGGTCTCCACTAGCCAGGTGGCTGCCACTATATGTCTGAATACTGCTTTTGTACTGCCTTTTAATTGAAGATGAAAAATAAAATTAAAGTCTTAATTGAGTGCTCCTGACTTTGGAGCCTCCAGAATTAGCACCACCCTTGTTCCTGTGATCAGGCAGTAAGACTGCTGAGCAGATCGATAATGTCATCCCTGCAACGAACCGGACTGAAATACTGAATACCGACAGAGGGACACTGAGGTACACACAGTCGGCATCTGAAGGATGATCGATGCCGCTGCCATAGGCATGAAGTACTTTGATACTTAGGATCGGACAAAGCAAGTGAGCCGGGCAGCACATACGCAGCGTTGGTACTTAGGATCGGACAAATTGAGTGAGCAGGGCAGCACATATGCAGCTTTAATACTTAGGATCGGACAAACCGAGTGAGCGGGGCAGCAAATACGCAGTGTTGGTACTTAGGATCGGACAAACCGAGTGAGAGGGCAGAACATACGCAGCTTTGATACTTAGGATCGGACAAACCGAGTGAGCGGGGCAGCAAATACGCAGCGTTGGTACTTAGGATCGGACAAACCGAGTGAGCGGGGCAGCAAATACGCAGCGTTGGTACTTAGGATCGGACAAACCGAGTGAGCGGGGCAGCACATACGCAGCTTTGGTAAGTCATCTTTATGCTTTAGCGGACTCTCATAGTACTATGGGCCACTGCTTACACATCTATTGATTTACTGAATACCGACAGAGGGACACTGAGGTACACACAGTCGGCATCTGAAGGATGATCGATGCCGCTGCCATAGGCATGAAGTACTTTGATACTTAGGATCGGACAAAGCAAGTGAGCCGGGCAGCACATACGCAGCGTTGGTACTTAGGATCGGACAAATTGAGTGAGCAGGGCAGCACATATGCAGCTTTAATACTTAGGATCTGACAAACCGAGTGAGCGGTGCAGCAAATACGCAGCGTTGGTACTTAGGATCGGACAAACCGAGTGAGAGGGCAGAACATACGCAGCTTTGATACTTAGGATCGGACAAACCGAGTGAGCGGGGCAGCAAATACGCAGCGTTGGTACTTAGGATCGGACAAACCGAGTGAGCGGGGCAGCAAATACGCAGCGTTGGTACTTAGGATCGGACAAACCGAGTGAGCGGGGCAGCACATACGCAGCTTTGGTAAGTCATCTTTATGCTTTAGCGGACTCTCATAGTACTATGGGCCACTGCTTATACATCTATTGATTTACTGAATACCGACAGAGGGACACTGAGGTACACACAGTCGGCATCTGAAGGATGATCGATGCCGCTGCCATAGGAATGAAGTACTTTGATACTTAGGATCGGACAAAGCAAGTGAGCCGGGCAGCACATACGCAGCGTTGGTACTTAGGATCGGACAAATTGAGTGAGCAGGGCAGCACATATGCAGCTTTAATACTTAGGATCGGACAAAGCGAGTGAGCGGGGCAGCAAATACGCAGCGTTGGTACTTAGGATCGGACAAAGCGAGTGAGCGGGGCAGCACATATGCAGCGTTGATACTTAGGATCGGACAAACCGAGTGAGCGGGGCAGCACATACGCAGCGTTGGTACTTAGGATCGGACAAACCGAGTGAGCGGGGCAGCACATACGCAGCTTTGGTAAGTCATCTTTATGCTTTAGCGGACTCTCATAGTACTATGGGCCACTGCTTATACATCTATTGATTTGTATTCTATGTCATCCTAACAGTTTATTAGCATAAGAAACAAGTGATACACAGTAGTGGGGCAACCCTAGAGCAATTCTTGGTTTTGATCTGATCAGTAATGACTCACTGTACATCTGTCTATATAAAGATGAAATGCACTTATATAAATTTTAATTTGGAATATTTTGTCTCTTTAAAGGGACATTACACTACTGGGCACAACTTCAGTAGCAGGGTTAATATTCAATATGCTATTTGCTTTTGTCCTGTGCCTGCAGCTCTCTTCAAAGCAGTTCTTATATTTTAACCCCTTACTTCATAGTGGACACTTACATCTTGGCGCTTAGGTATTCTTGCACTCAAGGCCAGAAACAGTGAGCAGCATTTGCAGATCAGTGACGTTGCTGGCTTTTTGACAGCTGTATTGTGCATGATACAGAACTTGTGCTTTACATTACATCTGCACTGCTCTATGTTATTAAAGGGATATGAAACCCAATTTTTTTCTTTCATGATTCAGCTAGAGCATGCAATTTTAAAGAACTAATTTTCTGGTGATGAAACTATGTTAGGAGCAGCTGCACATTATAAAATTTGGGTAACAATACAAAAAGACTTGTTTTAGTCATATAACTTATTTGCTAGATTGTCCAGCCATGAAATACCAGTACCAATACCATTAATATTTATATACACTATACAGGGTAATGTACATATAATTAAAATGACATATCTAAATAATCAGCATTTGCTATGTTGTAGTTTTATGGTAAAAGCTTAGGGAAAGGTTTCACAGGGATGTGTGAGGATGTTTGCGGCTCCTGGGCATGAAAACCTAGATATGCATAACACAGTAGTAAACAGAGTGCAGGATGATGCTATAACCTATGTGTGAAGACAGAGGCTGTCTGCCTCTACTGGGTGGGTATTACATGTACATCCCATTTTTTGTTTGCAAAAGGACTTGTACTTAAAGGGATGTGCAGGAGAATCAAAAACAGTCACCCCAAGGGGTAAATCATTTGTCTGTGACTTTTATACAGCTCTGACTATTGGCTGGCACGCCCCTGTAGTAGCAAGTGTTGTCTGGCTGGCATTGGTTAAAGAATGAGAAGGTCCCGCCCAGACCTACTGTTCACTGGAACTAGTGGTGGTTATTTCTGATTTACAGAGGGGAGAAGAACTTGATGTTTCTTTTATTGGAGCTGCTGAGGCAGGGCTGGACCACAGAATACAAATAATCAGTGGCTCATTAGGTTAATTTCAAGTGCGTCCTTGTATTAATTATATTTACAAATGATGAAACTGGCACTAAAGATAGTGGGATTAGGGATAGGTAGATAAGTTATCCGGTGCTACCCTAAATATATATATATGCAAGAGGGGTTAGGTAAGGGAACCAAAAGGTTTAGGGTTTATTTAGCACTCATCCCTAAATATGTGAAAGTTAAAAAATTGAATTTTTAATAGTAACCATATTAAAAGCAAGGAAATTCCTTGATAATGTACCCACACTAAAACTGTTCACCTAGCCCCCCTGTTTCCTGGCCGATAGCAGCTCCCTCGGCTTCAGGTGTCAGGGACTAGGGACAGTATTAAAACCAATAGTAAGTGCACAACAAAGTGCTTACTGTAAGCACAAACGCGTTTCGGCTGTGTTAATCAGCCTTTCTCAATGTGAACGAGTAAGCCGAGGCCCGGGTGCCACCCTTTTATATAGTGCTTGTAAATAAGTTCACAGCCAATCCCTGTCTTTCATTGCAGTCCGCCCATTCAGTAACCAATCCAGAGCGATATGTAGTGGGCGCGATTGCCGTTTGCGGCGTAATTGGATCCAACAATTTTAGAAGTACCAATCTTGAGTCAGCAGTGCTAAAGGGGGACCGGCTAATCTATTAAGTATCGATCCTTTGTAAATACTCATCGTTGGATGTAATAAACACTGTAAATCACTGTCCACGATCAGTTACTAGGTAGTCTATAGATCGTTATGTCAGTATATCATGTCCATATTTAAGATTGATACGTACACATACATAGTCGTTATCCAACGGCTTAGGTGCGGCATGGCTAGATCAAGTCCATGCTATTAAATCTATGTGGCAACCCCTGTATTGGCTATTATGTATTATCCTTCTGTAGAGACTTACTCACCTCTTAACATATGGTTAGTAAGGACTTTATTCTCACTATGTTAGTTACAGTATCCTTTATGTTAAGCACGCTGTATAGTACCTTGAAGTTCACCTTTATTCTGTACTGTGTGAGCTGTCAAAGTAGAGATTGCTATTATCCTATCTCCTAAACACATTTCCTACCTCTCGTTGTACACCTTAGTTTATTCAGAATTACATGAGCATCCACAAATTTATAATAACACACAAAGTTTTTCTTGTTATTATATTGAAGCCCAATTTGCCTGGTTGGGGTTAAGGTGTGTTATACTTGGTTATACCTATGGTTCATTTCCTGAACTTACTATACATATTCTCATATTCAAGTGTGGCTCATTTAATTGCATTAGTATGAAAATACATATGCAATATTAATGAAGCACATTATGTGTAGTAACGGGTATAGATCATGATTCTGAGGGTAGTGATGTTTATTGGAGTCACTAGGAGTTGGATTCCAATTTAAACTTATAAGGGAGATGGTAATATGAACTTTATTAAAAATTAGCACTACGGGCGGCACTTTCAAAAATGTGTTATCCAGTGTTATTAATTTGAAGACAATTATTGACAAATACAAAAATCCTTGTATGGTTATGACTTATGATATTATCAAACATACTTGTCTGTAATAATAGCTCCTGGATATATGCAACATTAAAAGTTGCTAGATAAAACAAAAAGATGAATTTTTATTAGAGACTACCTATTTCCAATTCATCTACCAGTATCACAGGAATACCCAATAATTGTTTGCTTCATTCATCCCATGTGGCATAACTGAGTTTAATTTGAATATCCAGCCTGTTTCTTTTTGTAACAAAGCATTATCGGTGTTGCCACCTCTAATGCCTGGTTTAACCCTTTCAATGCCCCAACAAATACACCAAATTCATCTCCCACTGGTCCAGGTATATAGATGACATTTTACTGGTGTGGGAAGGCCCGTTAGAAATCTGGGAAGAATTCATTAAATTACTTAAGACCAATCCATTTGGATTATATCTAACATACAGTACGAGTTTCAATAAAGTTGAATTTCTGGATCTGACAATTTCCAAAAGCAATAATGGATTGGTCACTGAAACATATAGGAAAACTACTGCTACTAACAATATCCTACATGCACAGAGTAATCATCATCCTTCCACAATTAACAGCCTCCCATACGGTGAATATTTGAGAACTAGAAGAAACTGTACAGATATAGATTCTTTCAAAAAGGCAGCATCAGAATTACGTGATAGACTCCTTCATAGGGGCTACTCTAAAAAACTGCTAGCCAGGGCTTACCAGAAAGCCCTAAACATAAATAGGTCTGATCTTCTCATACCCAAAAACAAAAAATGTGTACCAGAGACAAATAATCTAAGATTCATTTCTACCTATAATAATCAAAGTGAACTTGTAAGCTCAATAGTGAAAAGACACTGGCACATCTTGCGAAGCGATGAAAGGTTAAAGGGATTATTACCTGAAAAGCCTTCTTTCACCTTCAGACGTGCCAGGAATATCAAGGACAGCTTATCTCAAAGTCACTTTGATAGAAACAGGAATAAAAAACCAATTTATCAAGGCTCCACACCATGTGGTCATTGTAAAACCTGCCAATTTATGAGCAAAAAGGAATTTATCACTGACAGATTTTCAAAAAAATGGAAAATTAAAACACTCATTAACTGCCAGAGTGATAATGTCATCTATTGCCTTTCATGCTCGTGTAATTTAATATACACAGGCATGACGACACGTAAATTGAGCACAAGAATAACAGAACATCTATGTAACATACGCAATGCCCAAAAGGACCAAAAAGAAGGCAAAAAATTAACTAGTGTAGCTAGACTTTTTCTGTCACACCATGCAGGCAAAACTACATCCTTTAAATGTTGGGGCATTGAAAGGGTTAAACCAGGCATTAGAGGTGGCAACACCGAAAATGCTTTGTTACAAAAAGAAACAGGCTGGATATTCAAATTAAACTCAGTTATGCTACATGGGATGAATGAAGCAAACAATTATTGGGTATTCCTGTGATACTGGTAGATGAATCGGAAATAGGTAGTCTCTGATAAAAATTCATCTTTTTGTGTTATCTAGCAACTTTTAATGTTGCATATATCCAGGAGCTATTATTACAGACAAGTATGTTTGATAATATCATAAGTCATAACCATACAAGGATTTTTGTATTTGTCAATAATTGTCTTCAAATTAATAACACTGGATAACACATTTTTGAAAGTGCCGCCCGTAGTGCTAATTTTTAATAAAGTTCATATTACCATCTCCCTTATAAGTTTAAATTGGAATCCAACTCCTAGTGACTCTGATAAACATCACTACCCTCAGAATCATGATCTATACCCGTTACTACACATAATGTGCTTCATTAATATTGCATATGTATTTTCATACTAATGCAATTAAATGAGCCACACTTGAATATGAGAATATGTATAGTAAGTTCAGGAAATGAACCATAGGTATAACCAAGTATAACACACCTTAACCCCAACCAGGCAAATTGGGCTTCAATATAATAACAAGAAAAACTTTGTGTGTTATTATAAATTTGTGGATGCTCATGTAATTCTGAATAAACTAAGGTGTACAACGAGAGGTAGGAAATGTGTTTAGGAGATAGGATAATAGCAATCTCTACTTTGACAGCTCACACAGTACAGAATAAAGGTGAACTTCAAGGTACTATACAGCGTGCTTAACATAAAGGATACTGTATTAAATTAACATAGTGAGAATAAAGTCCTTACTAACCATATGTTAAGAGGTGAGTAAGTCTCTACAGAAGGATAATACATAATAGCCAATACAGGGGTTGCCACATAGATTTAATAGCATGGACTTGATCTAGCCATGCAGCACCTAAGCCGTTGGATAACGACTATGTATGTGTACGTATCAATCTTAAATATGGACATGATATACTGACATAACAATCTATAGACTACCTAGTAACTGATTGCAGACAGTGATTTACAGTGTTTATTACATCCAACGATGATAGATTAGCCGGTCCCCCTTTAGCACTGCTGACTCAAGATTGGTACTTCTAAAATTGTTGGATCCAATTACGCCGCAAACGGCAATCGCGCCCACTACATACCGCTCTGGATTGGTTACTGAATGGGCGGACTGCAATGAAAGACAGGGATTGGCTGTGAACTTATTTACAAGCACTATATAAAAGGGTGGCACCCGGGCCTCGGCTTACTCGTTCACATTGAGAAAGGCTGATTAACACAGCCGAAACGCGTTTGTGCTTACAGTAAGTGCGTCCTTGTCCCAGCTTTACCAGTATTACAACATGTATGTAGCCTAGTAAGCTCGCTGATATCAGGGGATAGGAGCATAGGAAAACAACTTACCTGTATGTAATAACAATATTGATAATATGTAAAAGGGACATGAAACCCAAAACTTTCCTTTAATAATTTAGACTTAGCCATGCAATTTTAACTTTCCAATTTACTTCTATTATCTAATTTGCTTTATTGGAAAGCATACCCAGGTAGGCACTTAAGCAGAAATGCACTACTGGGAGCTAGCTCTTGATTAGTAGCTGGTGGTTTATAAATAAATTATGCTCCCAGTGAGGGGTTGGACAGAGAGGTACTAAAATGTTACATTTTCCATTGTTCTATGGATTTTGAGCAAACATGCAAAGGTATGTTAATGAGGTCTGCTCTACCTGTAAGCCAAGTCTATTGCTATTGTGTTGTGGTTACAATTAGTAGAGACAGCTATTTCATATATAAAAATACACCTAAATGGAGTACTATTACAGTATGCTGTCCCTTTAAGGGCAGTGCTCCCTACTGTCACTGTCTGCTACAGCTCCCTCTACAGCCTGTTTTATAATATTACCAGACACATTGCTGCCAAGACACATGCACACTCTTGAGCCTACTCTAGTATGCCCTCATGAAAAGGGGCCAAGTTTCAACCATTGATAGTAAGAGGCACATTTCTGCTTTAATTGCATGTGCACCATGAAAATGTAGTTATGTATTAGAACTATATATGTAATGAGAATTACAAAGAATACCAGCCAAGAAGATTACAATCTAGAGACATAAGCAACATATTGTCAACATTCATTTCAAAAGGATTATCAAGTTCAAATAGGGTGAACAATAAGAAAAAGTTGCATAGGGTGATAGTATCTTACAGCAACGTCTCATTGGCCACAGTAAAGAAGACAGAAAGACTGTGTTTTTCAAGGAGTGTATCTCTCAGAGGTGTGGATGTCACAGGTTGATATGGGGCTGAACAAGTGGCTGCAGGGGCTTGAGGGTTGGTGTGGGTGTTAGGCTGGCAAAGGGGCTGCGGGACCAGGAGTCTGATCTCAGGTCTGATGTGGCCATGTGGTGCTATCAGGGGGCTAATATATTTAAATTATTTTAGTCAATACAAGTTACCATTGCAAGCCCCTGAAACCTGGTATGTTCTATCTGAAAGGAAAAAAAATGGATTTCATGTCCCTTTAAAGGGACAGTAAACCTAGCAAATAATGTTATATAATTCTGTACATAGTGCATAATTATATAACATTTGCTTTAGAAACATGGCGGTAAGCTAAGGGTTACATAGATATTTCGCAACGAAAACAGAACGCCGCTCCTGGCTCTACTGAGCGGGTCTGTTTTCTTCTCCTAAGCGCATCGTAGGCACGCTGTATAGTCACAGCGCGCCCGATCGCGCTATTAACACTCAATGTAGCTCGCTCCCACTCTGGTAGCGGTAGCGAGCTACATTGAGTTTAATAGCGTGATTGGGCCAGCTGTGATTAGACAGTGTGCCCAGATGTGCTTAGGAGAAGAAAACAGACCCGCTCAGTAGAGCCAGGAGTGGCGTTCTGTTTTCGTTGTAAAATATCTATATAACCTTTTGCTTTAGAAACATGGCGGTAAGCTAATGTTATATAATTCTGCACTATGTACAGAATTATATAACATTATTTGCTAGGTTTACTGTCCCTTTAAGGATCTGAAAGAAACTAGTAATGGCTCCTTCAATGCAAGTTAGAACACCACATTAGCGACTTCTGGTTGAGTAACCCAGGGAAACCTGCGGCTTTGTGTCATCTCTCTTCAGATTCTCGAACTGCTGAAGATCTGCTTCTATGATGAAACCCCTAGCATAAAGTATTTGTGTTCTAATGACCTTAGTACAGACACGATTAAAGGGATAGGAAAGTCAAAATTACACTTGCATGATTCAGATAGAGCTATTTTAAGACACATTTAAATTCATTTCTATTTTCAAATGTACTTTGCTCTTTTGCTATCCATTGTTGAAAAAGAATATGTACATAAAATACACTAGTGGGAGCTAACTTGTCATTGGTGCCTGCACACATTTGTCTTGTGATTGGCTGACTAGATGTGTTAAGCTAGTTCTCATTAGTTCATTGCTGATCCTTCAGCAAAGGATATCAAGGAAATGAAGCAGATATGATAATAGAAGCCAATTGGAAAGTTGTTTAAAATTGTATGTTCTATCTAAATCCTGAAAGAAAAAAAAAACATAATTTATGCTTACCTGATAAATGTATTTCTCTTGTGATGTATCGAGTCCACGGATTCATCCATACTTGTGGGATATTCTCCTTCCTAACAGGAAGTGGCAAAGAGAGCACCCACAGCAGAGCTGTCTATATAGCTCTTACCTTAGCTCCGCCCCCCCAGTCATTCGACCGAAGGCTAGGAAGAAAAAGGAGAAACTATAGGGTGCAGAGGTGACTGAAGTTTTTTAAATAAAAATATACTGCCTGTCTTAAATAAACAGGGCGGGCCGTGGACTCGATACATCACAAGAGAAATAAATTTATCAGGTAAGCATAAATTATGTTTTCTCTTGTAAGATGTATCGAGTCCACGGATTCATCCATACTTGTGGGATACCAACACCAAAACTTTAGGACATGGATGAAGGGAGGGACAAGACAGGTACCTTAAACGGAAGGCACCACTGCTTGTAGAACCTTTCTCCCAAAAATAGCCTTCGAAGAAGCAAAAGTATCGAATTTGTAAAATTTGGAAAAAGTATGAAGCGAAGACCAAGTCGCCGCCTTACAAATCTGTTCAACAGAAGCCTCATTTTTAAAAGCCCATGTGGAAGCCACTGCTCTAGTAGAATGAGCAGTAATTCTTTCAGGAGGCTGCTGGCCAGCAGTCTCATAAGCCAAACGGATGATGCTTTTCAGCCAAAAGAAAAGAGAGGTAGCCATAGCCTTTTGACCTCTCTGTTTACCAGAATAAACAAGAAACAATGAAGATGTTTGATGGAAATCTTTAGTTGCTTGTAAGTAGAACTTTAAAGCACGAACCACGTCAAGATTGTGCAACAGACGTTCCTTCTTTGATGAAGGATTAGGACACAGTGAAGGAACAACAATCTCCTGATTGATATTCCTATTAGAAACAACCTTAGGAAGAAACCCAGGTTTGGTACGCAAAACCACCTTATCTGCATGGAAAACAAGGTAAGGTGAATCACATTGTAAAGCAGATAACTCAGAAACTCTTCGAGCCGAAGAAATAGCTACTAAAAACAAAACTTTCCAAGATAGAAGCTTAATATCTATGGAATGCATAGGTTCAAACGGAACCCCTTGAAGAACTTTAAGAACTAAGTTTAGGCTCCATGGCGGAGCAACAGGTTTAAATACAGGCTTGATCCTGACCAAGGTCTGACTAAACGCTTGAACGTCTGGGACATCTGCCAGACGTTTGTGTAAAAGAATAGACAAAGCAAATATTTGTCCTTTTAAGGAACTAGCTGATAATCCCTTCTCCAATCCTTCTTGGAGAAAGGACAATATTCTAGGAATCCTAATCTTACTCCATGAGTAACCCTTGGATTCACACCAATAAAAATATTTGCGCCAAATCTTATGATAGATCTTCCTGGTGACAGGCTTTCTAGCTTTAATCAGGGTATCAATGACCGACTCAGAGAAACCACGCTTTGATAGAATCAGGCGTTCAATCTCCAAGCAGTCAAACGCCGAGAAATTAGATTTGGATGCGTGAATGGACCATGGATTAGAAGGTCCTGCCTCATTGGCAGAGTCCATGGTGGAACCGATGACATGTCCACTAGGTCTGCATACCAAGTCCTGCGTGGCCATGCAGGCGCTATCAGAATCACTGAAGCTCTTTCCTGCTTGATTCTGGCAACCAGACGTGGGAGGAGAGGAAACGGTGAAACTACATAGGCCAGATTGAAGGACCAGGGCACTGCTAGAGCATCTATCAGTACCGCCTGGGGATCCCGGGACCTGGACCCGTAACGAGGAAGTTTGGCATTCTGACGGGACACCATCAGATCCAATTCTGGTGTGCCCCATAGCTGAGTCAGCTGGGCAAATACCTACGGATGGAGCTCCCACTCCCCCGGATGAAAAGTCTGACGACTTAGGAAATCCGCCTCCCAGTTTTCTACCCCTGGGATATGGATTGCTGAGAGATGGCAAGAGTGATCCTCCGCCCATCGGATTATTTTGGTTACCTCCATCATCGCTAGAGAACTCTGTGTTCCTCCTTGATGATTGATATAAGCTACAGTCGTGATGTTGTCCGACTGAAATCTGATGAATTTGGCCGCAGCTAGCTGAGGCCACGCCTGAAGCGCATTGAATATCGCTCTCAGTTCTAGAATGTTTATCGGGAGTAGAGTTTCCTCCCGAGACCATAAGCCCTGTGCTTTCAGGGAGTTCCAGACAGCACCCCAGCCTAGCAGGCTGGCATCTTTTGTTACTATGAGCCACTCTGGCCTGCGGAAACACATTCCCTGAGACAGGTGGTCCTGAGACAACCACCAGAGAAGAGAATCTCTGGTCTCCTGGTCCAGATGCAGTTGAGGAGATAAATCTGCATAATCCCCATTCCACTGTTTGAGCATGCATAGTTGCAGCGGTCTGAGGTGTAGGCGGGCAAAAGGAACTATGTCCATTGCCGCTACCATGAGTCCGATTACTTCCAAACATTGAGCCACTGATGGCTGAGGAATGGAATGAAGAGCTCGGCAAGTGGTTAAGAGTTTTGATTTTCTGACCTCCGTCAGAAATATTTTCATTTCTACCGAGTCTATCAGAGTCCCTAGGAAGGAAACTCTTGTGAGAGGGAAGAGAGAACTCTTTTTTTATGTTCACCTTCCACCCGTGAGATCTCAGAAAAGCCAACACGATGTCCGTGTGAGACTTGGCTAGCTGGAAAGTCAACGGCTGAATCAAGATGTCGTCTAGATAAGGCGCCACTGCTATGCCCCGCGGTCTTATAACCACCAAAAGGGACCCTAGCACCTTTGTGAAAATTCTGGGAGCCGTGGCCAACCCGAAGGGAAGGGCCACAAACTGGTAATGCCTGTCCAGAATGGCGAAACTGAGGAATTGATGATGATCTCTGTGAATAGGGATGTGTAGATACGCATACTTTAAGTCCACGGTAGTCATATATTGACCCTCCTGGATCAACGGTAGAATAGTCCGAATAGTCTCCATCTTGAATGATGGTACTCTGAGGAATTTGTTTAGAATTTTGAGATCCAAGATTAGTCTGAAAGTTCCCTCTTTTTTGGAAACCACAAACAGGTTTGAGTAAAACCCTAGCCCTTGTTCCGCTTTTGGAACTGGGTGGATTACTCCCATGGTATGTAGGTCTTCTACACAGTGTAAGAACGCCTCTCTCTTTGTCTGTTTTGCAGACAATTGAGAAATGTGAAATCTCCCCCTTGGGGGAGAGTCTTTGAAGTCCAGAATATATCCGTGGGACACAATTTCTAAGGCCCAGGAATCGTGAACATCTCTTGCCCAAGCCTGAGCGAAGAGAGAGAGTCTGCCCCCTACTAGATCCGGTCCCAGATCGGGGGCTGACCCTTCATGCTGTCTTAGAGGCAGCTTCAGGCTTCTTGGCCTGTTTACCCTTGTTCCAAGCCTGGTTAGTTCTCCAGACTGACTTGGATTGGGCAAAATTCCCCTCTTGCTTTGCAGCAGGGGAAGCTGAAGCGGGACCACCCTTGAAGTTCCGAAAGGAACGAAAATTATTTTGTTTGGTCCTCATTTTATTTGTTCTATCCTGAGGGAGGGCATGGCCTTTCCCTCCAGTGATGTCTGAAATAATCTCTTTCAGTTCAGGCCCGAATAGGGTCTTTCCTTTGAAAGGGATGTTCAAAAGTTTAGATTTTGATGACACATCAGCAGACCAGGACTTAAGCCATAACACCCTGCGTGCTAAAATGGCAAAACCTGAATTCTTTGCCGCTAATTTAGCCAGTTGGAAAGCGGCATCTGTAATGAAATAATTAGCCAACTTAAGGGCCTTAATTCTGTCCATAATATCCTCTAATGGAGTCTCCATCTGAAGAGCCTCTTCTAGAGCCTCGAACCAGAAAGCAGCTGCAGTAGTTACAGGAACAATGCACGCAATAGGTTGGAGAAGAAAACCTTGATGAACAAAAATTTTCTTCAGGAGACCCTCTAATTTTTTATCCATAGGATCTTTGAAAGCACAACTGTCTTCGATAGGTATAGTGGTACGCTTAGCCAGAGTAGAAATAGCTCCCTCCACCTTAGGAACTGTCTGCCACGAGTCCCGCATGGTGTCAGATATGGGAAACATTTTCTTAAAAACAGGAGGGGGAGCGAACGGAATACCTGGTCTATCCCACTCCTTAGTAGCAATATTCACAATCCTCTTAGGGACTGGAAAAACATCAGTGTAAACAGGAACCTCTAAGTATTTGTCCATTTTACACATTTCTCTGGGACCACTATAGGGTCACAATCATCTAGAGTCGCTAATACCTCCCTGAGCAATAAGCGGAGGTGTTCAAGCTTAAATTTAAAGGCCGTCATATCAGAATCTGTCTGAGGGAGCGTCTTTCCTGAATCAGAAATTTCTCCCTCAGATAACAAATCCCTTACCCCTACATCAGAACATTGTGAGGGTATATCGGATATGGCTACTAAAGCGTCAGACGGCTCAGCATTTGTTCTTAAGCCAGAGCTGTCACGCTTTCCTTGTAAACCAGGCAGTTTGGATAAAACCTCTGTGAGGGTTGTATTCATAACTGTGGCCATGTCTTGTAAAGTAAATGAATTCAACGCACTAGAGGTACTAGGCGTCACTTGTGCGGGCGTTACTGGTTGTGACACTTGGGGAGAACTAGATGTTAAACCCTCATTTCCTTCTGTCTGAGAATCATCTATTGCCATATTTTTAAGTGCTAAAATATGCTCTTTATAATTTATAGACATATCAGTGCAATTGGGACACATTCTAAGAGGGGGCTCCACAATGGCTTCTAAACACATTGAACAAGGATTTTCCTTGGTGTCAGACATGTTAAACAGGCTAGTAATGTAACAAGCAAGCTTGGAAAACACTTTAATCAAAGCAAATAACACTTAGAAAAAAAACGGTACTGTGCCTTTAAGAGAAAAAAAAGCTACACAAACTCTGCAAAACAGTGTAAAAAAGCAGTAAACTCAACAAAAGTTTTACAGTAGCATCATAAAGACTTAGTAACTTTGCACAAGTATGCAAATAAACAATTAACCCCTTAATGTAAAAACCGGATTGACAAAACGTCAAAACCGGTAAAAAAAATGTTCAGCACCCTGCCACAGCTCTGCTGTGGCGCCTACCTGCCCTTTAGGAACGATTTGTGGGGAAAAACTTCTTTACAGCCCTCAAACACAGTAGGAACCTTTGGAGAAGCAGCTGGATGTCTCTGAGGAAAAGAAACTGCGCAACTGAGGTGCGAAAATAGGCCCCTCCCACCTCACTCGATGTTATGGGGCCTAAAAGAAACACAACAGAGTGTTTTTTAAACTAGCCATGTGGGTTAATAACCCTTAAACAAGCCACAATGACCCCTTAAAGTCCCTCAAAAAAAGTTATATTTGCAATAAAAACAAAAAGTTTTTTCCTATCAGTGTCACCAGTAACTAATGAGCCCTTTATGCAAGCTGGGATTCCTACTACATTTCTGAATACAGCTTACCCTTCCCTCATGGGGATATTGCCAGCCTTTTCTAGAAATAGCACAGTCTGTCTAGAAAAAAATAGACTGAACATACCTCAATGCAGTTTAGCCTGCAAACCGTTCCCCCAACTGAAGTTTTCCTGTACTCTTCAGCCCTTGTGAGAACAGCAGTGGATCTTAGTTACAAAGTGCTAAGATCATTATCCTCCTTGCAGAAATCTTCATCCCTTTTCTGCCAGAGAGTAAATAGTACACACCGGTACCATTTAAAATAACAAACTTTTGCTTGAGAAAATAAAAACTAACATTTTTGTCACCACACTCACTTTACCCTTCCTAGCAGTTAAGCAGGCAAAGAGAATGACTGGGGGGCGGAGCTAAGGGAGGAGCTATATAGACAGCTCTGCTGTGGGTGCTCTCTTTGCCACTTCCTGTTAGGAAGGAGAATATCCCACAAGTATGGATGAATCCGTGGACTTGATACATCTTACAAGAGAAATGTGTTTAATGACCGACGACGTGCAGGGTACAACGTCCTCTAAAAAAAATACAGTTAACGACCGAGGACGTACCCTGTGGTCGCTTCCAGCCGCTTTCCGGTTATTGCAGTGATGCCTCGATATCGAGGCATCCTGCAATAACCCTGTGGCCCTCTCTACACTGGACATCGATGGCCGGTATCGTTGGTGGGTGGGAGCCGGTCTGGGAGGCGGGTAGGCGGCCATCGATGCATCTGTTGATGGAAGAGGTGGGCGGGATCGCAGGGCACGCGCGTGCACAGGGTGAGAGCGGGTGGGAACTGCTACACTACAGAAAAAATGTTGAAGAAAAGTGGGATAGAGTGGGGTCATATTTAATAATAATAAAAAAAGTATCTAAGGGATTTTTTTGGTAAACTGGGTACTGGCAGACAGCTGCCAGTACCCATGATGGCTCCCAATAAGGTAGAGGGGTAGGGGGAGAGTTAGAGAGCTGTTTGGTGGGGGGGGGGGGGGGATCAGGGAGATCTATATATGTAAATATGCAAAAAAAGATAAGTTAGTTTAGTTTAGTTAAGTGCTAAAGGAACAAGGAAGCAATGAATAACTTGCACCGCTCCCAGTACAGTGTCTAAAATCTATTGCTGTGTCTTATAATATTGTATTTGCAAATTTGCCATATTTTTAAGTACTGCACAGCATTTTGTCCAATTCCCACAGCAGAACTTTTTTTTCTTTCCCTGGAGACAATAGAGACAGGGCCTTGTTGTTCTTTGTCAAGAGGAAGGTGTGACAGAGGAGTTGTACTTTTTATTATGATAAAAACATTTTAATGTGTGAGATTTGCAGTAACAATTTGCTCTGAACATTTAGTAGGAATTTATTTATTAGAAAGCACAAGGATAACACAATCTGAAGAAAATGAGTTTAGCAATTTCTAATATATTTATTTTCAAAATAGTCCCTTAGAGGAAAGTTTTGTCACATCTATATAGTATCACTAAACATGGAATATGGGAGATTGAATCAGGCAGCTAATAATTAAAGGGACATGAAATACATTTTTTTCTTTCACAATTCAGATAGAGCATACAATTATGCAATTTACTTCTATTACCTAATTTGCTTAAAGGGACACTGAACCCAATTTTTTTCTTTCGTGGTTCAGATAGAGCATGCAATTTTAAGCAACTTTCTAATTTACTGCTATTATCAATTTTCCTTCGTTCTCTTGCTATCTTTATTTGAAAAGGAAGGCATTTAAGTTTTTGTTTTTTTTTTGTTTAGAACTCTGGACAGCACGTTTTTATTAGTGGATGAATTTATCCACCAATCAGCAAGGACAACCCAGGTTGTTCACCAAAAATGGGCCGGCATCTAAACTTACATTCTTGCATTTCAAATAAAGATAACAATAGAATAAAGAAAATGTGATAATATGAGTAAATTAGAAAGTTGCTTAAAATTTCATGCTCTATCTGAACCACGAAAGAAAAAAATTGGGTTCAGTGTCCCTTTAAGCAAATTAGGTAATAGAAGTAAATTGCAGTGTCCCTTTAATTCTCTTTTCAGCAAAGGATACCTAGGTAGGCTCATGAGCTGGGAGCTAGCTGCTAATTGGTAGCTGCACATAAATGTCTGTTGTCATTGGCTTACAGATGTGTACAGCTAGCTCCCAGTAGTGCATTGCTGCTCCTTCAATAAAGGATACCAAGAGAATGAAGCAGAATTGATAGAAGTAAATTGAAAAGTTGTTTAAAATGGTCTGATCTATCTGAATCGTAAAATAAATGTTTTAGATTGCATGTCTCTTTATGGTGAGCAAGTAAATAAAAAACACATTTGTCTTGACATTAGTTTTGTGCACATGCGCATTATACTGAAATATATCGAGTTATTAATGAGCAACATGCACCGTTTTGCTGGGTAGAATTTTTGGTGGATGTAGTAGTTGTCTGTGGTTATTTATAGTTTTTCAATTTTTAAAGGTTATTTAGAGAAACACATTTGATTTTTTTTAAAATTGTAATTGTTGATATCTATAAAATGCAATAAATGTGAGATATAACTTATTTAACGCAGATTTGGTATTATAGCATGATGTTAATAAACAAAATCAATCGCTTTGCACATCAGGGTTCCTTCTTCCTAATGTATAAGGAGATTCCGCTATAATCCTCTGTGCTCAGTATCTCTGAGGTTGGCTGCATTTTTCTAGTAATTTGGGGCAGGGGTGTCCTTTTAATTATGGTCAAAATGACAGTTTCTCATAGAGCACAAAGATTTCTCATTTTAAAAAGCAAAGTAGTAAAAGAATTAACATAGTAGTACATTTCAGACTGCAGTACAAAAATGCTTCAAGTTATATTTTTTTTTACTCGTAACCTTTGTTGAGTGTGTGATCTGCAGAGCTATAGGCTGAGCACACTTGTATTCCCCTGATCATGTTCACCAATGAGAATTCAGATATTGGGGTTGATTTATTAAAGGGACATTAAACACTAAATACATACTAGATAGAATGATGCATTCAAAGAAAAGATTAGTCCATGACTAACATGTAGATGTATTTTTTAAAGTTTCATTAGTTGTTTAAAAAGTGACAAAATAAGTGTAAAGTTTTAGTGTCTATAAAACACTGGGAGCTGCCATGTTGTAACTTGTGTTACCTTCTCTGCTGTGGCCAATTAGGGTCAGTTATAAATAGGTCACTAGAGTGTGCAGCCAATGGTTGTGCTGGATTTAACAGTGTTCTGCACTTCCATTTCTAACAGGAACTGAAAAGCTCACAATTTCAGAATGGAATTACAGGCAAAGAGGACAAAATAAATAATGAAAGTATATTGCAGAGTTGTTTTATTATATACAATTTATCAATTTATATTACCATCTCAAAGTGTTTAATGTCCCTTTAAGCAGTGGATGGTGCATCGAAGCCCCATCGTTTTTGGTCCGCCAGAAACATTCAATGGAATGAAGGGGTTCAAACGGAACACCCTGTAAAACATTAAGAACTAAGTTCAAACTCCATGGTGGAGCAACAGTTTTAAACACAGGCTTGATCCTAGCTAAAGCCTGACAAAAAGCTTGAACGTCCGGAACTTCTGACAGACGTTTGAGTAAAAGAATGGACAGAGCTGAAATCTGTCCCTTTAAGGAACTAGCGGATAAACCCTTTTCTAAACCTTCTTGTAGAAAAGACAATATCCTAGGAATCCTAACCTTACTCCATGAGTAACTCTTGGATTCGCACCAATATAAGTATTTACGCCATATTTTATGGTAAATCTTTCTGGTAACAGGCTTCCTAGCCTGTATTAAGGTATCAATAACTGACTCAGAAAAACCACGTTTTGATAAAATCAAGCGTTCAATTTCCAAGCAGTCAGCTTCAGAGAAATTAGATTTTGATGTTTGAAGGGACCCTGGATCAGAAGGTCCTGTTTCAGAGGTAGAGACCAAGGTGGACAGGATGACATGTCCACTAGATCTGCATACCAAGTCCTGCGTGGCCATGCAGGCGCTATTAGAATCACTGATGCTCTCTCCTGTTTGATTCTGGCAATCAATCGAGGAAGCATCGGGAAGGGTGGAAACACATAAGCCATCCCGAAGGTCCAAGGTGCTGTCAAAGCATCTATCAGAACCGCTCCCGGATCCCTGGATCTGGACCCGTAACGAGGAAGCTTGGCGTTCTGTCGAGACGCCATGAGATCTATCTCTGGTTTGCCCCAACGTCGAAGTATTTGGGCAAAGACCTCCGGATGAAGTTCCCACTCCCCCGGAAATCCGCCTCCCAGTTCTCCACTCCCGGGATGTGGATTGCTGACAGGTGGCAAGAGTGAGACTCTGCCCAGCGAATTATCTTTGATACTTCCATCATTGCTAGGGAGCTTCTTGTCCCTCCCTGATGGTTGATGTAAGCTACAGTCGTGATGTTGTCCGACTGAAACCTGATGAACCCCCGAGTTGTTAACTGGGGCCAAGCCAGAAGGGCATTGAGAACCTTTGTGAAGATTCTTGGAGCCGTAGCCAATCCGAATGGAAGAGCTACAAACTGGTAATGCCTGTCTAGGAAGGCAAACCTTAGATACCGGTAATGATCTTTGTGAATCGGTATGTGAAGGTAAGCATCCTTTAAATCCACTGTGGTCATGTACTGACCCTTTTGGATCATGGGTAAGATTGTCCGAATAGTTTCCATTTTGAACGATGGAACTCTTAGGAATTTGTTTAGGATCTTTAAATCCAAGATTGGCCTGAAAGTTCCCTCTTTTTTGGGAACCACAAACAGATTTGAGTAAAACCCTTGTCCTTGTTCCGGCCGCGGAACCGGATGGATCACTCCCATTAGTAAAAGATCTTGTACACAGCGTAGAAACGCCTCTTTCTTTATTTGGTTTGTTGACAACCTTGACAGATGAAATCTCCCTTTTGGGGGAAAGGATTTGAAGTCCAGAAGGTATCCCTGAGATATGATCTCTAACGCCCAGGGATCCTGGACATCTCTTGCCCAAGCCTGGGCGAAGAGAGAAAGTCTGCCCCCCACTAGATCCGTTCCCGGATCGGGGGCCCTCAATTCATGCTGTCTTAGGGGCAGCAGCAGGTTTCCTGGCCTGCTTGCCCTTGTTCCAGGACTGGTTAGTTCTCCAGCCTTGTCTGTAGCGAGCAACAGCTCCTTCCTGTTTTGGTGCAGAGGAAGTTGATGCTGCTCCTGCTTTGATGCTGCTACATACCTCTTTGCAGGTTAACCTGCCCGCTGTCCCCTGATCTGAAGTTTACCTCACTCCTCAGACGGCCGAGAACAGCAATATGATCTTAACTACGCCGGCTAAAATCATACAAAAAACTCAGGTAGATTCTTCTTCAAAGTCTACCAGAGAAGGAACAACACACTCCGGTGCTGTATAAAATAACAAACTTTTGATTGAAGGTATAAAACTAAGTATAATCACCACAGTCCTCTCACACATCCTATCTATTAGTTGGGTGCAAGAGAATGACTGGGTGTGACGTAGAGGGGAGGAGCTATATAGCAGCTCTGCTGGGTGAATCCTCTTGCACTTCCTGTTGGGGAGGAGTTAATATCATGGAAGTAATGATGACCCGTGGACTGACCACACTTAACAGGAGAAATGTAAACTTTATTCCTCATATCTCCATACAAATATATAGAAGTTGTGACAGGTAAGTTCCATTTCAGAAAGCCAACAGTCTACAGGAAGCAAGATAACGAACATTCAAGAGACTTCTCAAGGAGTGTAACCCCAGCCTTCAAACAACCCATATTTATTTATTTTTGTACAAAATGGCAGTTATAAATACTTTTTAAAAATGTTTATTTTTGCAGGTAGATCTTTTGCAATGCTGTGAATAATTTCTGATGCATTAATAAAACATTGACTTTAATATCCATTTAAGCCAAATTCCTGATCAAACCTCACCTACAGAAAACTTCCACTGTGTACCTCACTGGACCAGATCTGGAACTGGTAGAGATATTGGGGCCGAATTATAAAATTATATGAATGGAGCCTGATGCCCCTGTTTCCGTGCGAACCTTCAGGCTCTCCGGAAACAGCAGTTATGAAGCAGTGGTCTAAAGACCCCTGCTCCATAACTGGTCCACCTGCTCTGAGGCTGCGGACATCAATCTGCCTGATCCTATATGATTGGGCTGATTGACACCCCCTGCTAGTGGCCGATTGGCCGCGAATCTGCAGGGGGCAGCATTATACAAGCAGTTCACAAGAATGACAAATGGCGACAGCGTATGCTGTCGGCATTTATTGATGTGCTGAGGACATGATACGCTATATCGTATTATGTCTGTTCGCACTTGAATAAATCGGCCCCATTGTCTGAGTTCCAAACCTCTTTGGCTTCAATTTTTAGTGTCAGAATAAGTTTAATGCAATAGTTAAATCAAGTCTCTCGACAACCTTTATTACCGTTGTGAACTTCTAGTAATACACAATTTCCCACCTACTCACTTTGGGAAGTGGAGTTCCATTTACTAATATAACTGGTTTACTTGACATTATTTAACATTATAACATAACATCTTTATATACTAGCTGTTTTAACACAGTATGGGAAATATCCAATTGATTTCTAGACAGTGAGGCTACAATTTAATTTTTCTGCTTCCATAAAATGAGGACACAGACCTGCAGCCCAGAAAGTTGGTGCCAGTACAAACCATTATGAGATACCAGCTGGCAAACACGGATGTGCATCTCAGAGTTTGCAGACCCAAACACACATGGTAATTATTACAGACAATGCAACACTAGCACGGCCAACATATATAACAGATGTCAGCACGGACAGGACCTTAGGGAACTATCAACACAATGTGGGAAGAAATAGATTAAATAGTCTGTTACAGAAAATTCATTGTACAGCAATGGTGGATCCATCGGCAAAACTGTATCATGTACTTTCACTCCTTAATGTCATTCTTTACAACCAGTACAACATCAGCTAGAAGTGAGTAATTCAAATGTAATTCTCAAGACGTCATTAATAAAATGACAAACCGATCTTAATTCATCTAGATGGAGTTGTGACTTCTTGCAAACTCATGTACAATGTGTAATGGGACAGAAAGAAAACACACATGAAAGTTAGTGCTATAATAGGTTCTGCTCCAGATTGGCTATCAATGTAAAGCAACTCATGGCCAGCTTGGGAAAGGTCAAAGACAATTATCTGTTGGTGAATTACTTATGTCAGTTGGACCTTAAACAAAAGTTGGCTTGGCTCTAAAGAACATATTACACAGGTTGAAAAAACTATACCAAACTCAGTAGCGGACCTACGCAACAGAGGGCTCTGGTGCATATTTGTTTCTGGGCCTCCACAAAGGTAACTCATTAGTAAGCAATAGTAATAATATAGATGCTACTCTGTAGAATTATTTTGAGGATAGATTGATGGTCCTGCAACCTTCACTAATACAAGGCATGAGAATAGTACATACGTATTCTGCACACGCCTATGTATAGATTGGCTGCTAAGGTTCCTCCCCCCCCAGCACTTTGGCCTTGGTGCCACTGCACCTGCTGGACGAATGGTAGTTCCGCACCTGACCAAACTCATGAAACATGTTAAAGGGATAGAGACTTACGATTCAGACAGATCATGGCATTTTAAACAACTATTCAACTTATTATAATTTGCTTTGTTTCCTTGGTATCCTCTGTTGAAGAGCATACCTAGGTAGGTCCAGGAGCAGAAGTACTATTGGGAGCTAGCTGCTAATTGGTGGCTACACATATCTCTTTTCAGTGGCTTAACAGGTGTGCTCAGGCAGCTCCCAAGGGCATTACTGCTCCTTCAACAATGGATACCAAGAGATCTAAAGTCTAAATGGAATAAAGCATGTGTCAGAAGAGGTAATGAAGAAAAACAGAAGCATAACTGCACAAAGATAAGTGCACTAAGTTATATATTGTCATTAGCTGAAATGGTAAAAGGTCAAACTAAGCTGTTATTTTGCAATAATCGGTCCTAAAAGAAGCTCTTCAGGTCAGCCAGATAGGAAGACTCTTTCTAAATCTGAAAGTCCAAAATAAAACTTATATCATTCAGATTGGGAATATACTTTTATGAAACTTCTGTATTTACTGCCATTTTCAAATTCACTTTCTTCTCAGGATGTGGAACAAAAGTCTTGAAATTTATCCGTCTTCTGCCCTTTCAGATAAGGGATCTCATATCTCTCTATTTGTGGGGTCACAGGGGCTTCTTTAGAGTCATTAGACGTCACACAATAGTTTGAATGCCGTTAAATTTCTGCACCTACCATGGCAATCACTGGGCAGCTAGAGGGGCACAGGTCCACTTGCTAGAAACAGAGAAAAAATATCTTCCAAATGAGGGGTCTCACATTCTATATACTACAGAGGTTAAAAGATATTCCCTCACCCTTGTTTTTTTTTGTTTATTTCATTATGCATCTGTCAGATGATTGCTGTTGCCATAGTGACTCTAAATCGTCAGGAATGGCTTCACATGCACACAAGGGGTGATGGTAGTGTATTTTATTGGTGCTGCCCCCCACAAAAATATGAGCTCCTATTTGTCTCATATATACCTCACAACCAAAGGGCAGAGGTCATGCACACCCAGTAGAACCAGGGAACAATAATGTGCAAATAAAATGTATAAATAACACATCTGGAGAGAATAAGAGAGGGAAAGAATCATTCTATAGAACTGCCCCAATAAATCCTGCTTCACTAAGCACAGGCCGACTAAACCAAGGACTAAAATACTGCCCTTGTGCTAGGGTCTATTTTAGAGTATTGACTTGCCAGTTCCTTGCTACCTAGAGGCGCATGAGATCCTTTATTTGCAATGGTGAGTGTTTGGCGCTTGCGATTTTTAGAAGATAGCGGCTCCTCTATCTGGTCTATGGTGTGAGATGGGACTGCTCTAAATAAGAATCTCTAATAAGGAATCTCCTGCTCAACTAACTAAGGCATAGGGATGGCAGGATCTCCAATATACACCCCATGCATCCCTATAAAACGTAAATTCAAAAGTGCGAGTGGCCACCATCTTCATTGTGAGCATTTGCATTCTAGTCAGACAAGTGACCACTTATTCAAAAGTGTGGGGTCACTTGTCCATCTAAGTGGTATAGGAACAAAAAAAAAATGTCCTTATCTATGACCTGTACATCAGGGCACACATGCAAGAGTCATTCATAACAGTAAATAGAAAATGTGCAAAAATTCAGATTTTGTGATTCTTTGAAAACAAAGCGGTTCAATGGGATTGAGGTCAGGGCTCTGTGCAGGCAACTTGAGTTCCTCCACACCAAACTCATCATGAACCTCACTTTACCCACAATGGGCAGAGGAATGGTGGAACTGTTGCCAAGCATTCAATAGTCTAAAACGTATGTTTGTATCCTGTAGTATAAAGATAACTGTTCACTAACTAAGGGACCTAGGTAACACCCTGAAAAAAGCCCCAGAGAATTATCCCCCTCCACCAAACTTTATAGTAGGCAGTGGCACTATGCATTCTAGTAGGTAGCATTCTCCTGGCATCCATCACACCCAGATTCCTCCAACAGACTGTCAGATAGTGAAGTGTGATTCATCACTCCAGAGAACACATTCCCACTACTCCAGAATCAAGTGGCGGTGTGCTTTAAACCTCTCCAGGTGATACTGGTCATTACACATGTTGGCGTGAGGCTTGTGTACAGCTGACTGGGCATGGAAACCCATTTAATGAAGCTACTGACACATGGTTCTTGTACAGATGTTGCTTCCAGAGGCAGTTTTGAACTCAGTGGCAAGTGATGCAACAAATAACTGCTTCGGCTGTCATGTGGCCCCGCTCTGGGAGTTTGTGTGGTCTTGTAGGGCAGAAATTTCACAAAATAACCTGTGGCATCCTTTAGAAATGCCACATTTAAAGTCAATGAGCTCTTCAATTTGACCCATTGTATTGTGAATATTTGTATAAGGAGATTTCATGGTTATGTGCTAGATATTGTTATTATTTGTATCATTATGCATCTGCTGGCTGTGTTTACTTAGGCTGTTCAATAGCTGAAACTCCAGTATCAAAACTTTCAGTTTAGGTTGGGATACCACAGGCTAAATTAGCCAGTTCAAAGGCCAAAATAATGGTAAAGGAACTACTTGTAAACAATTTAATACACTCCAGCAGGTAAAAGGGATCACTGTGAACAATTTGAAAGGAAGAACATTTTTGGTGAACTGTCCCTTTAACTAGTAGGGATGTCCACATACTTATTGCCATAAAGTATACCTCTGTGGACTCAGGCACCGTGTTTACAGTGCATGGTCATCTTATTTTGCATTAAAGGGCAATAATGTAAGATGGCAGCACATTCAGCAATATGATGTCATTGTCTAGGAGACTATGAGCTACTGATCTCAGTAAGGTTTGGTTCTCACTGCAGCAATTCAGCAAAGACGGGGCTAATTAAATGCTAAAATATTAAAAGTCAACAATGGCAGTTATTATCTACATATCTTAATGTACCGTGCAGATGCCAAATGTTGCCCTAGATTTAATATGTCATCTGGCTGCTGACTTGGATAGGACAGTAGTCATCACAAACATTCAGAGGAATGCAATTAGTGGAAAGAATATTTCAAATGGAATTGCAGGTATATGAGCAAATATCAAGCTTAAAAAAAGGTACGTAAAGCTTACAATTGATTTAAATAAACAAGAATGTGTTTCATTTTTATATAGAAGCATTCCTGCAATATACAAGTATTAGCAAAAATACTTCTAATAAAAGCTAAATTTCAGTAATAGCACTGTGCACAAAACATATGCAGTTATGCCCAATGCACCTGCATTCAAACAACACTGCTTACATGTGATAACAGGTGATGAGTCAATCTGGATCATTGCGAATGAATATTAGGCACCTACTTAAATGAGGGTGCACAGGGCATATGCACATATGCTCTATTCACAGTAAAAGATATAAATGAATATGCAGGGAAAGGCTATCCCAATTAGAGGAACTGAGCGCTAGGATAGTGGTGATCCCCAAGCCCGCAGAACCCAGAGAAATGCCAAAGCTACAGACCAATATCCCTGATAAATCAGGATTTTAAAATCGTCACCAAAATTTTGGCGAATAGGCTGAAGAAACTAGCCCCGAGCCTGGTCCACCCGGTTGGATTTATTTCAGATAGGGAGGCGCCGGACAATGTGAGAAAAACTATATCCCTGGTAGATTATTTGAGTGAGAAAGAAACACCTTTTCTGCTCCTGTCTCTGGATGTGGAGAAGGCATTTGATAGAATAGATTGGACATATATGTGCACAGTTTTGACGGAGTTGGGTTTCGGAGGGGTCTTTATGAAGGCTATAGGAGGTCTTTACTCTCATCCGACAGCGGCTATCAGGGCAGCAGGGTTCCAGTCTAAAACTATAAAGGTCCTGAATGGTACCCGGCAAGGGTGCCCTCTAACCCCATTGCTGTTTGCCTTTTGTATGGAGCCCCTAGCTGCATGTATTAGGAACAATCCAGATATTTCAGGGGTGGGGGTGGGAGACTCGGAATACAAACTGTCTTTATTCGCAGATGATGTCCTCCTGACATTGACTAAACCCCTGATATCCCTCCCCAACCTATACCAAAACCTGCATGATTTCTCACTCATCTCGGGCTATAAGATTAATTTAGATAAGAGCGAGGCTTTACCCATACACCTTCCGCCACTTACTAAAAAGCTGATCGAGACCAACTTTGAATTTAAATGGGCCACAAAGTCAATTACGTACTTGGGAATCAAACTATCAGACTCCTATCATAAACTCTATAATTTAAACTACGCCCCACTCTACACCGCAATCAATAGAGATCTTAAAAAATGGAGAGCCTGCAGATTTTCCTGGTTTGGCAGGCTCTCAGCGATTAATATGAACATCCTCTCAAGAATTTTGTATCTCTTCAGGGCCCTCCCGACCAGGGTAGCTAGATCGGATTTACAGAAATTATAGGCTTCCCTAAACACTTTCCTGAGAGGAGACAGAAGGGGGAGAATAGCCTCACATACACTATCCCGACAACTGGGGGAAGTAGGCCTTCCGAATTTGACTGATTACTTCCACGCGGCCAGATTGGCACAGGCTTCTTTACTGAGTAAGAATGACTATCATATTCTATGGACCAGACTTGAGACAAATTTATAAATCCCCTGACGCTAGCCTGTGGGAAGTAGACCACACATTTAACAGCCACGATTATAAAACTTATGCTACTAGTGACACTATACAGGTCTGAAAAGTATTCACTGGGAAACTGTCTAATGCAAATTCTAGGGCCAAACCAATTAAAAATTTCTTTTACACTCAGATGTGCAGACACAGGTGGGGAAACGGGCTAATAAGGGACTCTACAGAGTAGCTGACTTTTTGGAAGGTAACCATATACAATCGTTCTCCTGTATACAAGACACAATTCATCCTCTTAAACTACAATGGTTTTTATACCTGCAGATCTCCTCAGCCATCCACAAATACTGTTTCCCCTGGGCCCCACAAACACTGACAACGTTAGAACGTATAAGCATAACCCCAAATAGAGTAAAGAGCCTGATCTCGATACTTTACTTAGCTATTCAGGGAGCTCAATCATTGACTCACTCAACGATTACACATAAATGGTCACAAGATACAGGGCTTGTCCTCCCAATACATACATGGGACCTGATTCTCTATAACTCAAGCAGGGGGCTGATTAACGCGGATCTAAGGGAGAACTGTATTAAGACGGTCTTTAGATGGTATCTTACCTCAGAGAGGACACAACATTTTTCCTCTGAGGGTACTACAAGTTGCTACAGAGGATGCGGGGCTAGGGGGGCATACATACATATGTGGTGGGAATGCCCTGGGACTAGAAGTATATGGGAGCAGTTACAGAGGCTTTTGGGCAGAGCACTGGGAGACCCAATTGTTCTGACCGCAGATCAGGCTCTTCTAAATCACAAGCTCAAACCATACAACAAAGCAATTAATACGTTCATCAAGATTTTATGCATGACAACCAGGATCTGTATAGCCAGGCACTGGAAGGTAGGGGCCCCAACCTGGACTGAAGTGCTAGATAAAATAGAACACATATACTCTATGTCAGATATAGCCGCGACTATTCAGGGAAGCAGAGATCAATTCCTTAAAGTTTGGTTTTACTGGATAATGCAGGAGAAAACGGAATAGGGGAGGGGAGACAAAACAACAGATCAGGTTTATTTAAAGGACTTACCCTTATAGAGAATCAAGGCTCAAATTCACCATACCATCCCCCTCCAGGACGAGGCTTGATACGACAGGATAGGGGTGTAGGGCCACTTAATTGTACCACTAAATGGGTTTTAAGTTAAGAATTGTTTTGTTTTTTGGTTATGCAATAGGTTTTCTCTTTTTTATTAAAAAAAAAATTACAAAAAAAATTCAGAAGACATTTGCAAGGAATAAGTTTGACATCAAGATACAGAAAGATAAATTTCTAGGGGGTCTATGTAACACATTGTTTGATGTACAGGGGGGAGGCTAAAACTTATTCTATGCTAAAGAGATCTTCTTGAATGCATCACCCTGTACCCTCCAATGGTTGTCTGTGAAATTATTGTGTTGTGTTATAACCCAGATTCTTTGCTCTGACCAATAAAGAGATATTTAAACTAAAAGATATAAATGAAACAGCCATAACTTTACTTAGTAGCATTTTTGTTAATATACGTGCTTTGCAAAAAAGCAAATTTAATTAAAGGGACACTCAGGTTTTATTAAATTTTCATGATTCAGATACAGCATGTAATTTTAAACAACTTTCCAATTTACTTTCATTAAAAATAATGTGCACAGTCTTTTATATTTACACTTTTTTTGAGTCACCAGCTCCTACTGAGCATGTGCAAGAACTCAGACTATACGTATATGCATTTGTGATTGGCTGATTGCTATCACATGGCACAGGGGGAGTGGAAATATACATAACTTTAAAATGAGTTAGAAAATAATCTACTGCTCATTTGAAATTCAAAGTAAATGCTATTGTATTGTCTTGTTATCTTGCATTTGTTGATTATGCAAATCTGCTGTGTTTACTGGTCCTTTAAATGCTTTCATTTAGAGTTTTAGGTCCTTTTAAAGGGACATGAAACCTAAAATTCCTCTTTCATGATTCCGATAGAGCATACAATTTTAAACAAATGTCTAATTTACTATTTTTAAATTGTATTTCTTCTTTTTTTTAGCTCAGGAGTGGGCACGTGCCTGGAGCACTATATTTTAGCAGTTTTGCAAAAAATGTTCTCCATTTGCAAAAGCACTAGAAAGCAGCACGTTTTCCTGCCATGTAATGCTCCCGGTAGAATCTAATATTTTTTTGCACCCAAAACACAGAAAGAAAATGCTTTAACTTGAGTTTTTAAGTTGCAGACAGCGAAAATGCTGAAATTTCCCAACTTCTGTGTCAATACATTCCCTCACTGGGTACGTCTATTTATTTTCCAGTTTGTGTAAACACGGCATTACATTTATTAAACTGGTCATTATTGATGACAGACAAAATCTGGAACACGCAGCAAGACAGGTGCACGTGTAATGGTTCCTATGATTACTACATCGCTGGGCCCGGTCTGTGTGATGATATTGTATCCTGGTGGTCATAGCGATATTAAGATAGAACAAAATGCAGCTAAAAGCTGCCGTGCACTGGGGTCTGGCTAGTTTTCATTCACTGATTCTTTGGCTCGGAATGTCGTGGCAATTTTCCAACAGTTCAGGACAACAAGTTGGTTGTACTATGCAAAACTGTTCGATGACGAATAGAAATGTTTCCCATGAGGGGTACAGAGTTCCACAACCCCTAATGTCCCTATTTCAAATGCTGTTACTTTTATACTCCAAGCAAAAGATAGGACTTTTTTTTTCCCTAGAATTGCAACATGACGACTAGCTGTAACTAAAGGCAACTTAAAGGGACACGAAACCCAAATGTTTTCTTTTAAGATTTAGATAGAGCATGTCATCTTAAATAACTATTTCTATGCTCTAATTTGTTTTGTTCTCTTTGAATCCTTTTGTTGAAAAGTATACCTAGGTAGGCTCAAAAGCTGCTGATTGGTGGCTGCACATATATGCATCTTTTCATTGGCTTTCAGCTGGCTCCCAGTGGCGCATTACTGTTCGTTCATCAAAGAATAACAAGAGATTGAAGCACATTAAATAATAAAAGAAAACTGGAAAGTTGTTTAAAATGGTACAATCTGAATCATGAAAGAAACATTTTGGGTTTCATGTCCCTTTAAATCAGTAGATTATTGTCTATATATATGTCACTTGTACATTTGTGAACACAGTTCACAGGACAGGACAAAACAAAATTTATATATATACATACACTAAGCATATACATTATTATAACCTATTTTCCTATAATTTAACAATAATTTAACTATGTGGGTTTTCCATTTTTGAGAACTGGCAATGCACACTACAGGCTTTACAAGGCTCTCCTACATATAAGTGAGTCCATAATTGGCATCATTAGCAATACAAGTTTTGTTAATAAAATGACAGTGGAAAAACCTTTTCTGCAGCTGGTATAACTGGTATAATACATATTAACAGGAAAATAATTTTACAGTAAAATGTCCCTTTAATGACATAATAGTTTCTTGTTACACAGTAACATATATACGCACGTTATATAAAGACACCCTCTCCATTATCATACTGCCCTGATGATAGATATCCAGACTGGAGTCTGACATCTGTGTGTGCGATGCAGCGTTAGAATAAAGATACTAAATATAAAAAAGAATGCTAATTTGTCAAAACAAGATTTAAATTGCAAGCGTATCAAGACAAATAGCCTTTCACCTACATATCGCACATACCAATCTATATTACTTTGGCAGTGCGGCTGTTAACTGATACTTTATGGTGAGTAGAAGGGGAGGAAAAAAACTCAAGTTGCAGATTTTGAAGATTCACTTGTGTGAGACGGAGTTATATTATAAGAGAGAAAAGACCAGTGACAGACTGTAGGGAGGAAGCCTGAGGGTGACTTGTTGGCTGCAACTCATTACAACCAAACCTACGGCTATGTGATGCTTGGAGTCAGGCAGAGTAAAAAGTGATGTTTGCTGAAGGATCTGGTGAAGGACGCTTCATGTTGATGAGTTTCAGGCATAGAATATAAAATTAATAGGACATGGAAGCCAAAATTAAACACTAATGATTCAGATAGAGTATACAAACTTTTCTTTTGTACTTCCATTATCAGCTTTACCTCTTCTTCTTGGTCTATTTGGTTGAAATGTTGCTGCTTTCCTTGACAGCATACTGATGTAGGCAGGGAACACCCACGGGTCTGCCTTTACTTACTACTACTGTGCACACTGTTTGGGTGTTTCCTATAATGCCTCTTCATTAAACAGTACTTCTAGCTATACAGCACTAAATTAGTTTACAACAGAGTGGCTGAAGCTACTTTTAACCCCCATAAAGGGCTCCATTTATCAAACACGGGCAGACATTTCTGGCAGGCAGCAATCTGCTGCCCACATTTACCATTGCACATGAGAGCTCCTGTGCTCTCGCGTTCAACCCCGCCCCACAGCCAACCATGCGTGGGCAGGAGCTGAAGAGACTGGGGAGATTGAAATTCTCCACCTAAGAGGAGGAGAACAGGACTTGCTCTGGGCTTGCTCCTGGAGAGGACAAGGCTATCCACTGTCATTATGTTAGTATAAAGTGTATTGTTTTGTAGCAATTAATGGGACACTAAACACGTTGAGATTTTTATATAAAATATTTAGTTATGTATAGTGAAATAACTTTGCAATATATTTAATTATTTTGCCCCTTTTTCTGTAATTTAGCTCTGGAAATTGAGGATTTTCTAATTCTCAGAACTTGAAATGCAAACTGTTGATGTCTCAAGCTGATAAGAACTACAAAATAATAGACTTTATATTACCTTTATGACAGTGATAGCCTTGTTGTCTGCAGACTAAAGCCAAGATTGGCTCCTCTAAGGCAAATGGTGGGTGTAATTTTGCTATTTATAAGCGATTGCAGTATTAAATGGATGTTCATTTGTTTGAAAATATTTAAGACTTAGCTGATATGTTATTTATAGCAACACAACAAAAATATGTCTTGTAATTGCAAAGTGTTCAATGTCCCTTTAACCACTGAAACAAACTAGGTAAATGTGTAGCAGGGTTAGCCTGAGAATAAGAAAATCCACATTTTCTAGACCTAAATTATATTAAAAAATAAGGATTAAAATAAATAATGAATATGTATTGCAAAGTTAATTTACCTTGCATAGGTAAAAAAAGGTATTTACTGTCTTTTCAAGTCCTCTTTGGGAGCTGCTATACATAGATGGTAATTGGGAGGTACATTTGTATAACACTTCTTAAAGGGACAGTAAAGTAAAATTTAAACTATTAAATTTCACTCAGATAGATTATGAGTTTTCAGTCAATCAGCCAATAGGATTGAGCTCTCATCCTATTGGCTGTTCCAATCATTGATTGGAACAGCCAATAGGATGAGAGCTCAATCCTATTGGCTGATTGGATCAGGCGATAGGATTTTAGCAGTAGTTTAAGGGTTAATAGGTTTATTATACTATATTTCGTTGTGGGGGCTTTCAGTTAAGGGATTAATAGGTTTATTATAGTATATTTCGTTGTGGGGGGCTTGCGGTTTAGTCTTGACACAGAGCCAGCAAGACTCCAAATGGAACGCAACAACCCAGAAAGAATATCCCTCTTAGCTAGGGAAACTCATAGATCCCAACTCCTGATCCAGGAGAAGCGCTAAGAAAAGGACCACATCTCCATAAAAAGGAGACTAAGCTCTCATCCAAGAAGGGGAAAGGGCCAAAAGGCAGCACCTTCCACAAGCCACAGGCTAAAGAAGAGATCAATCCCGAGCTCAGAAGCCCTGTTGAAAGTGATTCCCCTAAAAACTAGCCTGCTAACACACAACTAATGTGCAATAGTAGCAGCAGTGATACTGCAAGTCCATTCACCTGCAGAGCAGCGAAATCAATGGATACTACAGCAAGCTGACCAAGGGAAATCGCCTAAGGTGCAAAACAAGCCCAAATGAGCAACGGCACTCAGAAAACCTGGCCAACCAAGACCAGGTCAAGTAATCCGAGTAAAAGGACATAGGCCGAATTTCCAGGAACTGGGGAACCCCGAACCAAAGGAAGAGACCAACCCTTTGACGAAGTCCCACTCTCCAAAGGAGCTAAGGTGGTAAAAGTCGTACGACGACGCTAGAGCTTCTAGATGCACCAACAGCCTCAGGACAATAAGGCAAGGGGATATCTCAAGGTCAAAACCACTCGAGCAAAGGCTGGTCTCCACATCACCTCCGTACAAGCGGGTGATTACAGGGAGAAAGGGGCGCAAACCATCCCTAGTGCCGGGAGGAACCCCAAGCAAGCCTAAAGAGACCACGCCCAGTGTCCCTAACAGGGAACAAACATCTCTCAGGCCCCTAAAAGGAGACCTAACATGGAAACCACAGAGGAAGACCAAAAGTCTCAGAAAAAAAGCTAGACATTACACAGTCGATGTGCAATAGCTGCAGCTGGTTACATTCTGCAAACCATCCACTGAGGACATTCTGCAAACTAGCTGCTGAGGACCAAGCCCAAAAGGACAATCCCTGAGCTTCAAAAGAAAAAGGCCAAACCACTCACTCGGCGGTAAGAAGGCCCTAAGCCCTCCAACTCACCACCATGTAGGAGAGGAACTCTAGGGTCCGGCAATACCAGACACAAGAGAGAGTGACACAGCAGAAACTCCACTGACCCAGTCATCCTAATTGAAGGCTATAAGGACTGAGACAATCCTTCCTGCCCTGTAGACCCACAGGTCCTCTAGAATGCTTAGTTGAATGTAAAACAAATGATAACCTGAGCACTCTGCGCCTCGATCGGACCAGCCAATCAGAACAGCGCCACGTATCTGAACAGCCACAAGACAGAACCGAACCCAACGGGACCAGCCTGCAAACCGGGTCCTAACCGTCAAGCTGCATAAATCCTCCCTCAGAGGGGAAGAAGGGAAAACAGACAAACATAGGACTAACATGTCCCCAAAAACACTTCCGCAGAAGTAACTGAGTATCGATCCCAGTTTAGATTCCCAAAGGAAAATAATAAACAAATTAAAAGACATCCTAATCGGATAAAAAGAAAATATAAGGCAAACCATAGGTTAACGACCAATAAAAAAAACAAGTCTACCGCAGGACCAGCCAAACGGAGCCGTAATCTTCCAAAAAACTGGGAAGGATTTCAAACAGAACAGTCAGGAGATTATATCATTCCCACATGTCTAATGAGGTGCACCATTCGAAGCAGACTGAAAATTCCCATATCCGAGAAGGATAGGATAATTTAATAACTGAAAAACATGTCTGAGTAAGACGCAAAGGCGCGCAACTCTGTAACGAAAGGCACAATACTCAGGGACAGTTACACCCGCAGGGAGCTGTACAGGCCCATCCCAAGGGGTAGACCCGGGACAATAGGGCACAAGCACAATCTCGCATAAACGTCTGGACTATGCAGACCAATAATCGGCAAGAATATGTGGAAGCGAAAACGTGCTGCAACCTCCAGGGGGAACAAGCTGCCCTGCATGGAGGAATAATCATAATCTGGGTTAGCCGCATGTGTAGAAGAATGGAGCAGTAGGGAACTCGCCTCTTTTAGGACAGGACCCCCAGAGGCGGATGGCTCCGCTGACCCTTGATTCCCCGAGCCCAAGGGGAGCAGTGTTATTGAGTGTGAGATATAGAGGGGAGCAGTGTTATTGAGTGTGAGATATAGGAAGGAGCAGTGTTATTGAGTGTGAGATATAGGGGGAGCAGTGTTATAGAGTGTAACATATAAGGGGGAGCAGTGTTATTGAGCGTGAGATATAGGGGAGAAGTGTTATTGAGTGTGAGATATCGGGGGATCAGTGCTATTGAGTCTGATATATAGGGGGGAGCAGTGTTATTGAGTGTGAGATATAGGGGGGAGCAGTGTTATTGAGTGTGAGATATGGGGGGAGCAGTGTTATTGAGTGTGAGATATAGGGGGGAGCAGTGTTATTTAGTGCGAGATATAGGGGGGAGCATTGCTATTGAGTGTGAGATATAGGGGGAGCAGTGTTATTGAGTGTGAGATATGGGGGGAGCAGTGTTATTGAGTGTGAGATATGGGGGGAGCAGTGTTATTGAGTGTGAGATATAGGGGGGAGCATTGCTATTGAGTGTGAGATATAGGGGGAGCAGTGTTATTGAGTGTGAGATATAGGGGGGAGCAGTGTTATTGAGTGTGAGATATAGGGGGGAGCAGTGTTATTGAGTGTGAGATATAGTGGGGAACAGTGTTATTTAATGTGAGATATAGGGGGGGGCAGTGCTATTGAGGGCCTTGTATGTCACAGTCAGGATTTTGTGTTTTATTCTGGAGGTTAGAGGAAGCCAGTGAAAGAATTGGCAGAGAAGTGCAGCAGTTGAGGAGCAATGTGTAAGGAAGATCAACATGGCAGAGGTATTTATTATGGATTTAAGGGAGATATATGGCAGCTAGGTAGACCAGAGAGGATAGAGTTGCAATAGTCAAGATGGGAGGTGATAAGAGAATGGATTAAAATCTTAGTTTTGTCTTGTGTGAGGAAGTAGAGATGTTTTAAGGTAGAAATGCCAGGGATTGCCAGACTGGATGTGAGAAGTGAAAGAGTGAAGTGTGACCCCATGACATCAGACATGCAGAGTGGGGTAATGAAGTTATTATCAAAAGTTATAGAAAGTTGGGGGGTGTAGAGATTTTGGAAGAAGGGGGGAAAATAAGGAAACTTTTTTTTTTTTTTTACATTTTATTGGGGATTTTATTTTGTGTTTAAAATTTCTTTAAGTAAACAGCAATTTATTTTATTGACAGCACATAAGACTAACATTTCTTGTTAATAAATAGTGATTGCACACTGTACATATGGGCTAAAGGAAATAGAAACGCGTGGGAATGTCGGTGCCTACCTAAAACTGCCAGACCTCGTTCACATTTTAATTTCTAATGAACAGACCATAATCACCTTTTTTCCTTTGTGAGCACAACTTTACATTCTGCAGTTTTCTATGGTTTACTTTACCTACAACATTTTACAGTGACTGCAGGAGCTAAGTTTTGGCTCAAATTTGCAATTCCAAAAGGGAAAAGACAAACAAAACACTCAGGATTTTTCTATGGCCGTATACCTGGTGTCAAAACTATACAAATCTTGTGGTCAGCTCCAAAGTGGCAATGCACAACTGGGAGGCAGCTGAAAATATCAGGTGAGTCAATGACAAGAGGCAAATGTGCATAGCTACCAATCCCCAGATAGCTCCCAAATGTGTACTGCTACTCCTATGACTACTCATGTATGCTTTTCAACAAAAGAGAACAAAGTAGATTTGATAATAGAAGTAAATTGAAAAGATTCAAACAGTGAGCCATGTATGTTTAATTTTGCCTTTCATGTCCCTTTAACAGCATTTTTAAACATGTTTAACTATTTGTTTGCATGAAAAATATATATTTAAAATAAATGAATGAAACCTACAACTAACACAGAAAACTTTGTGAAGAAATCTCAATACAAATAAACTAGAATGAAATGCCAATATCTGAAATAAGTTAGTTTCCACATATATACTTATAATGGCACAATGATATTTCATATGGATTTTACAAGATCACTTTATTTTAGACATGACAATTTATTAAAGGGACAGTCTACTCCAGAATTGTTATTGTGTTAAAAAGATAAATAAACCCTTTATTACCCATTCCACAGTTTTACTTAACTAACACGATTATATCAATATTATTATTATTATTGGTTATTTGTAGAGCGCCAACTGATTCCGCAGCGCTATAAACATAGGCGGAACACAAGGAAACATTTATAGGGATCAGACGGGTAGAGGGCCCTGCCAAGAGTCGCACTGTTGTAGTCAGCTTTAAAGAAGGTGATCAACAAACAGCTGGGCTCTTAGGCTTACATGCTAAGGGGGTTCAAGGGGATAGCAATGGAGGAGAGGAAATGGTATAAAAAAAGGTTAGTGTAGGTTGTATGTATCCCTGAATAGTAGAGTCTTTAGGGAGCACTTGAAGTTTTAAAAAATAGAGCGAGCCAGAGATTTCCACAAGATGGGAGCCAGTCTGGAGAAGTCCTGTAAGCGGGAGTGTGAGGAGGTAATAAGAGAGGAGGAGAGTAGGAGGTCATGAGCAGAACAAAGGTTATGGGAGGGAGAGCATCTGGAGACAAGGTCTGAGATATAGGGGGGAGCAGTGTAGTTGAGGGCTTTGTATGGCAGAGTGAGAATTTTGAGTTTAATCATGGAGGCAAGAGGAAACCAGTGAAGGGAGAGAGGTGCAGCAGATGAAGAGCGACGTGTAAAGAAGATGAGCCTGGCAGAGGCATTCATTATGGATTGTAAAGGAGCTATGCGGCAGCTGGGGAGAGGACAGAGTTGCAGTAATCAAGGCGGGAAAGGATGAGAGAGTATATTAAAATCTTAGTTGTGTCTTGTGTAAGGAAATGTCTAATTTTAGAGATGTTTTTAAGGTGGAAGCGGCAGGATTTAGCCAAGGAGTGAATGTGAGGAGTGAAAGAAAGATCTGAGTCAAGTGTGACCCCAAGACATCGGGCATGAAGGGTAGAGGTAATGATGGAGTTGTCAACCATTATAGAGAGATTGGGGGTGGAGATTTTGGAAGAAGAGGGGAAAATAAGGAGCTCAATTTTGGAGAGATTTAGCTTGAGGTAGTGAGAGGACATCCAGGAAGAGAAGTGAGAAAGACAGTTAGTGACACAGGTTAGCAAGGAAGATGGGTCCGGTGTAGAGAAGTAGATTTGGGTGTCGTCGGCATACATATGATATTGGAACCCGTGGAACTTTATTAGGGAACCTAATGACGATGTGTAGATTGAGAAGAGAAGGGGACAGAGGACAGAGTCTTGCGGTACCCCAACAGAAAGTGGTGACGGGGCAGAGGAGGCCAAGATAAGGCTACACTAAAGGTACAGTTTGAGAGGTAGGAAGAGAACCACGAGAGGGCTGTGTCACAAATGCTGAAGGATTGGAGGGTTTGGAGCAAAAGAGGGTGGTCAACAGTATCAAAGGCTGTGGACAGATCAAGGAGGATAACCAGAGTGAAGTGGCCTTTTGAATTTGCTGTAAGTAGGTCATTGGTAACCTTCACGATTGCTGCCTCTGTAGAGTGATGGGGACGAAATCCAGATTGCAGTGGGTCAAGGAGGGAGTGTAATGTAAGGTTATGGGATAGGTGTGCATATACTAACTTTTTGAGAAGCTTTGAGGCAAAAGGGAGTAGGGAAATAAGACGGTAGTTGGATGGGGAGCTTGGATCAAGAGAAGGTTTTTTGAAGATAGGTGTGACCAGTGCATGTTTCAGGGCTCATAAGCTTACATGCTATGGGTTTTAAGGGGATAGCAGTGGAGATAAGAAGGTTAGAGTAGGATGTATGCGTCCCTGAATAGTAGAGTCTTCAGATATATACTTTTTGCCCCTGTGATTACCTTGTATCTAAGCAGACTGTCCCTTTATTTCAGTTCTTTTGACAGATTTGCCTTTTAGCCAATCAGTGCTGACTCCACAGTGAGCACAGTGTTATATATATGGCACACATGAACTAGCACTGTCTAGCTCTGAACAACTGTCAAAAACAGAATTTATGCTTACCTGATAAATTACTTTCTCCAACGGTGTGTCCGGTCCACGGCGTCATCCATAACTTGTGGAAATATTCTCTTCCCCAACAGGAAATGGCAAAGAGCACAGCAAAAGCTGTCCATATAGTCCCTCCTAGGCTCCGCCCACCCCAGTCATTCGACCGACGGACAGGAGAAAAAAAGGAGAAACCATAGGGTGCCGTGGTGACTGTAGTTAAAGAAAGAAATTTATCAAACCTGATTAAAAAACCAGGGCGGGCCGTGGACCGGACACAACGTTGGAGAAAGTAATTTATCAGGTAAGCATAAATTCTGTTTTCTCCAACATTGGTGTGTCCGGTCCACGGCGTCATCCATAACTTGTGGGAACCAATACCAAAGCTTTAGGACACGGATGAAGGGAGGGAGCCAATCAGGTTACCTAAACAGAAGGCACCACGGCTTGCAAAACCTTTCTCCCAAAAATAGCCTCCGAAGAAGCAAAAGTATCAAATTTGTAGAATTTGGCAAAAGTGTGCAGGGAAGACCAAGTCGCTGCCTTACATATCTGATCAACAGAAGCCTCAATCTTGAAGGCCCATGTGGAAGCCACAGCCCTAGTAGAGTGAGATGTGATTCGTTCGGGAGGCTGCCGTCCGGCAGTCTCGTAAGCCAATCGGATGATGCTTTTCAGCCAAAAGGAAAGAGAGGTAGCAGTAGCTTTTTGACCTCTCCTCTTTAAAGCACGTACTACATCTAAATTATGTAACAAATGTTCCTTCTTTGAAACTGGATTCGGACACAAAGAAGGCACAACTATTTCCTGGTTAATATTCTTGTTGGAAACAACCTTTGGAAGTAAACCAGGTTTAGTACGCAAAACAACCTTATCTGAATGGAACACCAGATAGGGCGGATTACACTGCAAAGCAGATAACTCAGAAACTCTTCTAGCAGAAGAAATAGCAACCAAAAACAGAACTTTCCAAGATAACATTTTGATATCTATGGAATGTAGAGGTTCAAACGGAACCCCTTGAAGAACTGAAAGAACTAAATTCAGACTCCAGGGAAGAGTCAAAGGTCTGTAAACAGGCTTGATCCTGACCAAAGCCTGAACAAAAGCTTGAACATATGGCACAGCTGCCAGTCGTTTGTGTAACAAGACAGATAAAGCAGAAATCTGTCCTTTTAGAGAACTCGCTGATAATCCCTTATCCAAACCTTCTTGGAGAAAGGAAAGGATCCTAGGAATTTTAAACTTACTCCATGAGAATCCCTTGGATTCACACCAACAGATATATCTTTTCCATATTTTATGGTAAATTTTTCTAGTTACAGGTTTTCTGGCTTGTACCAGAGTATCTATCACAGAATCCGAAAACCCACGCTTAGATAAAATCAAGCGTTCAATTTCCAAGCCGTCAGCTGGAGAGAAACTAGATTTGGATGTTCGAATGGACCCTGTACTAGTACTAGAAGATCCTGTCTCAAAGGTAGCTTCCATGGTGGAGCCGATGACATATTCACCAGGTCTGCATACCAAGTCCTGCGTGGCAACGCAGGAGCTATCAAAATCACCGAGGCCCTCTCCTGTTTGATCCTGGCTACCAGCCTGGGAATGAGAGGAAACGGTGGAAACACATAAGCTAGGTTGAAGGTCCAAGGCGCTACTAATGCATCCACTAGAGTCGCCTTGGGATCCCTGGATCTGGACCCGTAGCAAGGAACCTAGAAGTTCTGACGAGACGCCATCAGATCCATGTCTGGAATGCCCCATAATTGGGTCAACTGGGCAAAAATCTCCGGGTGGAGTTCCCACTCCCCCGGATGGAATGTCTGATGACTCAGGTAATCGGCTTCCCAGTTTTCCACTCCTGGGATGTGGATTGCAGATAGGTGGCAGGAGTGATCCTCCGCCCATTTTATGATTTTGGTCACTTCTCTCATCGCCAGGGAACTCCTTGTTCCCCCCTGATGGTTGATGTAAGCAACAGTCGTCATGTTGTCTGATTGGAATCTTATGAATCTGGCCTTTGCTAGTTGAGGCCAAGCCCTGAGAGTATTGAATATCGCTCTCAGTTCCAGAATGTTTATCGGGAGAAGAGACTCTTCCCAAGACCATAGACCCTGAGCTTTCAGGGAGTCCCAGAACCACGCCCCAGCCCACTAGACTGGCGTCGGTCGTGACGATGACCCACTCTGGTCTGCGGAAGCTCATTCCCTGGGACAGGTGATCCTGGGTTAGCCACCAACGGAGTGAGCCTCTGGTCTTCTGATCTACTTGAATCACTGGAGACAAGTCTGTATAGTCCCCATTCCACTGTTTCAGCATGCACAGTTGTAATGGTCTTAGATGAATTTGCGCAAAAGGAACTATGTCCATTGCTGCAACCATCAACCCTACCACTTCCATGCACTGAGCTATGGAAGGTCGTGGAACAGAGTGAAAAACTTGACAAGCGTTTAGAAGTTTTGACTTTCTGACATCTGTCAGGAAAATCTTCATTTCTAAAGAATCTATTATTGTACCCAAGAAAGGAACTCTTGTCGACGGAGACAGGGAACTTTTTTCTATGTTCACCTTCCATCCGTGAGATCTGAGAAAGGCCAGAACGATGTCTGTGTGAGCTTTTGCCTTTGAAAGAGACGACGCTTGTATCAGAATGTCGTCCAAGTAAGGTGCCACTGCAATGCCCCTTGGTCTTAGAACCGCTAGAAGGGACCCGAGCACCTTTGTGAAAATCCTTGGAGCAGTGGCTAGCCCGAATGGGAGAGCCACAAACTGGTAATGTTTGTCCAGAAAGGCGAACCTTAGGAACTGATGATGATCTTTGTGGATAGGAATATGTAGATACGCATCCTTTAGATCCACGGTAGTCATAAATTGACCCTCCTGGATTGTAGGTAAAATCGTTTGAATAGTTTCCATTTTGAACGATGGCACTCTGAGAAATTTGTTTAGAATCTTTAAATCCAGAATTGGTCTGAAGGTTCCCTCTTTTTTGGGAACTACAAACAGATTTGAGTAAAACCCCAGTCCTTGTTCCACAGTTGGAACTGGGTGTATCACTCCCATTTTTAACAGGTCTTCTACACAATGTAAGAATGCCTGTCTCTTTATTTGGTTTGAAGATAAGTGAGACATGTGGAACCTTCCCCTTGGGGGTAGTTTCTTGAATTCCAGAAGATAACCCTGAGAAACTATTTCTAGTGCCCAGGGATCCTGAACACCTCTTGCCCAAGCCTGAGCGAAGAGAGAGAGTCTGCCCCCTACTAGATCTGGTCCCGGATCGGGGGCTACTCCTTCATGCTGTTTTGGTAGCAGCAGCAGGCTGCTTGGCCTGCTTACCCTTGTTCCAGCCTTGCATCGGTTTCCAAGCTGGTTTGGTTTGCGAAGCATTACCCTCTTGTCTAGAGGCTGCAGAGTTGGAGGCCGGCCCATTCCTGAAATTACGAAAAGAACGAAAATTAGACTTATTCTTGGCCTTGAAAGGCCTATCTTGTGGGAGGGCATGGCCCTTACCCCCAGTGATGTCTGAGATAATCTCTTTCAATTCTGGCCCAAAAAGGGTTTTACCCTTGAAAGGGATATTAAGCAATTTTGTCTTGGAAGATACATTGCAAACCCTGAATTTTTCGCCGCTAATCTAGCTAACTGCAAAGCGGCATCTAAAATAAAGGAATTAGCTAACTTAAGTGCGTGAATTCTGTCCATAACCTCCTCATACGGAGTCTCTCTACTGAGCGACTTTTCTAGTTCCTCGAACCAGAACCACGCTGCTGTAGTGACAGGAATAATGCATGAAATAGGTTGCAGGAGGTAACCTTGCTGTACAAAAATCTTTTTAAGCAAACCCTCCAATTTTTTATCCATAAGATCTTTGAAAGCACAATTATCTTCGATAGGAATAGTGCGCTTGGCTAGTGTAGAAACTGCCCCCTCGACCTTAGGGACTGTCTGCCATAAGTCCTTTCTGGGGTCGACCATAGGAAATAATTTCTTAAATATAGGAGGGGGGACAAAAGGTATGCCGGGCTTCTCCCACTCCTTATTCACTATGTCCGCTACCCGCTTGGGTATAGGAAAAGCGTCGGGGTGCACCGGAACCTCTAGGAACTTGTCCATCTTGCACAATTTTACTGGAATGACCAGGTTGTCACAATCATCCAGAGTAGATAGCACCTCCTTAAGCAATGCGCGGAGATGCTCTAATTTAAATTTAAATGTCACAACATCAGGTTCTGCCTGTTGAGAAATTCTACCTGAATCAGAAATTTCCCCATCTGACAAAACCTCCCTCATGGCCACTTCAGATTGGTGTGAGGGTATGACAGAGCAATTATCATCAGCGCCCTCCTGCTCTACAGTGTTTAAAACAGAGCAATCGCGCTCTCTCTGAAACGCAGGCATCTTGGATAAAATATTTGCTATGGAGTTATCCATTACTGCCGTCAATTGTTGCATAGTAACAAGCATTGGCGCGCTAGAAGTACTAGGGGTCTCCTGCGTGGGCAAAACTGGTGTAGACACAGAAGGAGATGATGTAGAACTATGTCTACTCCCTTCATCTGATGAATCATCTTGGGCAACTTTACTATCTGTGGCAGTACTGTCCTTACTTTGTTTGGACGCTATGGCACAATTATCACACATATTTGAAGGGGGAGACACATTGGCTTCCATACATACAGAACATAGTCTATCTGAAGGCACAGACATGTTAAACAGGCTTAAACTTGTCAATAAAGTACAAAAACCGTTTTAAAACAAAAACGTTACTGTCTCTTTAAATTTTAAACAGGGCACACTTTTTTACTGAATATGTGAAAAACTATGAAGGAATTGTTCAATTTTAACCAAATTTTCACCACAGTGTCTTAAAGCATTCAAAGCATTGCACCCCAAATTTCAGACCTTTAACCCTTAAAATTAGGAAACCGGAGCCGTAGACTAAGAAAATGGCTTACCGGTCCCCATGAGGGGAAAATGACAGCCTTCCAGCATTACACAGTCTTGATAGAAATATGGCTAGTCATACCTTAAGCAGAAAAGTCTGCCAACTGTTCCCCCCAACTGAAGTTATCTCATCTCAACAGTCCTGTGTGGGAACAGAAAACGATTTTAGTTACTGCTGCTAAAATCATACTCCTCTCACAAACAGAACTCTTCATCCTTTTCTGTTTCAGAGTAAATAGTACATACCAGCACTATTTTAAAATAACAAACTCGATAGTAGAATAAAAAACTACAACTAAACACCACATACTCTTCACCATCTCCGTGGAGATGCTGCTTGTTCAGCGGCAAAGAGAATGACTGGGGTGGGCGGAGCCTAGGAGGGACTATATGGACAGCTTTTGCTGTGCTCTTTGCCATTTCCTGTTGGGGAAGAGAATATTCCCACAAGTTATGGATGACGCCGTGGACCGGACACACCAATGTTGGAGAAAGTGATAAGAGGAAGATAAGAGGCGGCCTTCAAGGGACTCGAAATTAGCATATGAGCCTACCTAAATTTAGCTTTCAACAAAGAATACCAAGAGAACAAAGCTAATTTGATGATACAAGTAAAATTGCATGCCCTATCTGAATCATGAAAGTTTCATTTTGGCTAGACTGTGCCTTTAAATAAAGTACATTGGCTTTGTTTATTTTTTGTTTTGACCATTTGCGTCCCCTCTAATCTTCAGTTAATCTCCCCCAGAAACCTACAGCAAGGGTATTTATAGGGAGCCTTGGTGCAAGACTATTTCTACCTTCAGATGACATGCTGGACTCATGTGTCCTTTTCATAACATCGCAACTCTTTAATCGGTGTGTAGGATGTGTATTCCTTTTTCTTTTTAAGAAGCACATCCTCATGTTTTAGCTGTTGTTAGGAACAGTCGTTAAGGAAAGCAGTGTGCAATTACAACCAATGTGATGTTCGCTCTAATAATACTTTGCTATGCATACTTGGGATGCAGACAGCTCTTTTCTAAAAAGAGCCCATGGATTTCAACAGTCCAACTGAACTGAGAAATAAATGTCAGCTATCAGTAACTGATTAGCAGTGGGAATACAGTTGTACTAGTCACTTAGTTCCAGAAGCACTAAAGGATAAGAGTTTTATTTTTATTATCGTTTAAATGGCGCCAGCATCATCTGTTGTGCAATGCAGTCTGGGATACAGAAGTAGAGGCCCTCGCCTACATCCTGACAAATCCCTGACCCCAGCATCACCCTGATCGTCTTGATGTATTTCTAGTTTCCCAGCCATCACACAACACCTTGCCTGCTATCATCAATCTCTGTATGCCACATCAATCATAACCTTCTGCAACCGCTCCATGCCAGGGTTTTGGTATGTTTCTTTATTACATTACATTGTAAATATGCTCATTGGCGCATTGAAACATAGATTTTGATAGCAAATAAGTACTTATATAATCTTCTCATGTGCTTTAACCCCTTCACCACCAGGAATTTCAGAGAAAAAACTTGTGCAAGGTACCAGATACATTTTTGCTTAAATAGAGCCTTTGTGTGTTTTTTTTATATTTACCTATGAAAACTATATATATTTTTAAAGTAGATAACCCAATGTATTGATCTAGGCCCATTTTGGTATATTTAATCATATTTAAAAAATAAAAACTTTCACAAACTTTGGGTTTTACACACAACGACTGCAGTCATATGACAAATGGTTGTAAAAGCTTCCCTGAGATCCCATTTGCTCAGAAATAGCAGACATGCTTGGCTTTGCCCTTGGTTTTTAGTAATTAGAAGGCCGCTAATTGCAGATGCGCACCACACCTGATATTCCCGGCAGTAAAGGGGTAAATCAGTTAGCGTGATAAATTAATATTTCCTCTCGTGTAGAGATTACCCTCCCACCTGACACCTCCCACCCCCTGATCCCTCCCAAACAGCTATAGTCCCTCCCCCCCAGTAATCACTTCCTTTTTAGGTACTGGCAGACAATCTGCAAGTATGCAGTTTAGAATTTTTTTATTTCTGTAGTTTAGTATGTGTTTATATATATATATATATATATATATATGTATGTGTTTATATATATATATATATATATATATAATACTTCCACTTAAAGGGACATTGTACAGTATTTTTTACTTTGCATAAAGGTTTTGTAGTTGATCCATTTATATAGCCCATCTGGTAGAGTTTTTGTAAAAATATAGTTGCTAATATTTTTTTTAATAACATTGTTCTGATTTTCATAATCCTAACCAAGCCCCACAGTGTCAGATGTATACTAACGTCTACAGACTCCTGCTGGCTCCTGTGTATGTTATCTGTCTTTTCATATGCAGGGAAGGGTGGTCTGCTCTTCTTGTTTTCTCAGCCCCTTTCACTGGATGTCCCCCATTTTAACCTCCGCAATAGTGTTAAACTGGAAGCTTCTAATTAAGTTTTGTAAAAGGTTTTATACTGGATTTTTAGATCAGTATCTGTGCATATTCTACTTTATTGCAGTGTCTATTACATGCAGGTATATGCAAATTGGTTTACAATTGGTGTAAAATGTCCCTTTAAGCATTATTGTATTTTTATTATTTTCATTCACTAACAACTGATTTTTTTTCTATGAAATACAACGGTCATAACTGAGAATGCAGAGAGATACAGAGACACAGAAGAAGCGTTTTGAATCCAGGTGCCGCTATAGTGCACACTCTGTCAACAGCTAAAAATAATTGTGTTCCTGAGACAAACGCTCGTCTGTTTGTGTGACTGTATGAAGTAGACTGTGCGCTTCTCCTGCACCTGTTCTCTGCACTGAAGATCAGTCAGCATTTATGAATAATCAATACATATTGACATGATATAGCGGCGTACACGGGGGCGAATGTGCTAATCTGGGAGATCCAGCTTCAAGTGTCCATGTGGTGGGAATAAGGAAGGCCAGTTTAACCCTATTCATGCAATAAGAAACAATACTTTAGTTGTGGCAGGTATAGTTAGACATTTAATAAATCATAATGAAAAAACTGTATACAATAACCCTTTTGCACCCCAGTGCAGAGACAATTTTGAACTTTTTTGCTACTTACATTTAAACCCTATTGTAAATCAGATTTCTGTGAGTGACCCACACAAAATAAAGTTTATTTTGTAGTAGACAAGGCCCTCTCATAGTGGTTTATCTCTCTCCAAAAAAGATATGAATTTTGTCTGTATAGTCAGGGGATCACTGTAGATCAGAACAATAGGGCTTCTCTAATCTTTTACCCCCAAAAGCCCGTATGGGCCCCTATGTCACGTGGCTACCCATGATGACAATTTAGTAAGGGGATCACAGTAACAGAAGTGGTTACTTGGCCATTTTCAGTATTATTCGCCAAAATTTAAGAAACAATTATACATTTGTTTTTACAATTTTTACCACAGCTATGTCATATGCCATGAATTATAAATGTAATAATGGTATATTGTGGATCTGCTGGGCCTGCAGAAAAAAACAATATATTTTTATTGCACATATAAATAACCCACTCCCAAGCAAAGTCCCATGTGTTTTTTTTTCTACTATATTTTTAAAACAGACAATTCTCTTTCAAATGAGGGGGTCTTGGAGGTTTGTAGCTGTTATGGGAGCTGAGATTGAGGGGTTTGAAGAACGTCCCCCATCCAGCTCCCTTGCAGCGACACTGAGCTTCCTGATTGTGACATCAGCACGTATGCACCATAAAGCCTGGGAGTTTTGCCACTAGGCCACCAACGGTCCCTGGCCTGTAGTGAGGGGGATTGTCAAAAACAGAGTTTGATCTGCGATTCCCCTGCATGACAAGAAGGGCTCGTCTGACACCTATAGGTAGCGATGTGCATGACAAGAACGACTCGTGCATATCAAAGGGGTTAAACTATTAAAAGGGATAGAAAGGTCAAAACTAAAATGTGCATGGGCGAATTTCAGTGTAAAATATAAGCATTTTTGCAATATACTTTCATTAGCAAAAATGTTTCTAGTTAGAGTTGTTACTGTTTTTCTGCAGCATACTCACATATCCTGTTAGCGCCCTGTGCACCAGTATTCAAACACCATGCCTGCTCAGAGAGCTGTCAGTGGTGTGTATTTCTTCTGAAGACATAACTTGTGTCATACAAACAACTGCTTCTTATAAGGTGTGGTGTTTGAATACAGGCGCACAGGTCCTTACAAGACCTGCTTTTCAACAAAATATACCAAGAGAACAAAGATAAATTGTTCAAAATCACATGCTCTATCTGAAGGAACCAATTTGGGTTTCCTATCCCTTTTAGCGCCTTAATATTCTTAAAAGTGTACATCATAGGACTTCTTTCTCTTCTCTCCTCAAAGCTATTAATGTAACGAAAGGTCTACAGACAGAATAATGACCTGCAGAGCATTTGTAAAACAATTACAAATAAAGAACGATCACCTCTACCATGTAAAAACTTTGAAATGCTTCCTTGGCATTTTGATCCAATTATATTGACATAAATCTGCAATAAGAAAATAGCCTAATGAATCAGATTGCTTGTTTGTACTTTATCTGCTAAGCAGAACACAGCTGGTGATTGGTGGCTACACACATATGTTGTCCCTTAACAACCCAGCTGGCTTTATGGGGGTGTTGAATACGTAGGTTTGAGAAAGTAAAAACAAAATTTATGCTTACCTGATAAATGTATTTATTTCCGGATATGGTGAGTCCACGGCTTCATCATTTACTGTTGGGAATATCACTCCTGGTCAGCAGGAGGAGGCAAATAGCACCACAGCCAAGCTGTTAAGCATCACTCCCCTACCCACAACCCCCAGTCATTCGACTGAAGGAAAATGGAGAAAATGTAGTAACACAAGGTGTAGAGGTGCCTGAGATTTAGTAAAAAATAACTGACTGAAATAAGGGGCGGGGCCGTGGACTCACCATATCTGGAAAGAAATACATTTATCATCAGGTAAGCATAAATTTTGTTTTCTTTCCTAAGATATGGTGAGTCCACGGCTTTATCATTTACTGTTGGGAACCAATACCCAAGCTAGAGGACACAGATAAATAGGGAGGGACAAAACAGGCAAACCTAAACAGAAGGCACCACCACTTGAAGAACCTTACTCCCAAAAGAAGCCTCAGCCGAGGCAAAAGTATCAAATTTGTAAGCCACTGACGTTATGTTGTCCGACTGAAACCTGATAAACTGGGTTGAAGCTAGCTGAGGCCAGGCTAGAAGAGCATTGAAAATTGCTCTCAATTCCAAAACATTTATTGGAAGAACAGACTCCTCCCGAGTCCATAGACCCTGAGCCCTTAATGAACCCCAGACAGCACCCCAGCCCAGCAAACTGGCATCCGTGGTTACAATCACCCAGTCAGGTCTGCAAAAGCAAGTTCCCTGAGAGAGAAGATTCTGAGACAACCACCATGGAAGAGAATCTCTGGACATCTGATCTAGAACAATCTTTGGAGATAGATCCACATAATCCCTGTTCCACTGCCTGAACAAGCATAACTGCAGAGGTCTGAGATGGAACCGAGCAAACGGAATGATGTCCATGACTGAAATCATCAGACCAATAACCTCCATGCACTGAGCCACTGACGGCCGAGGAAGACACGTTTTGAAAATCTTTGACTTTCTTGCTTCTGTCAGAATTTTTTTTATCTCTAGAGAATCTATAATGGTCCCCAAAAATACCACTTTTGTAGCCGGAATTAAGGAACTTTTTTCTAAATTCACCTTCCAACCGTGGGAGTGCAGAGAAAACAACAACAACTCTGTGTGGGAGTTTGCTAGTTGAAAAGATGGAGCCTGAACTAGAATGTCGTCCAGATAAGGAGCCACTGCAACACCCTTCAATCAAAGCACTGTCAATAATGCTCCCAGGACCTTTGAAAAAATTCTGGGAGCTGTTGCCAGACCAAAAGGAAAAGCTACAAACTGAAAATGTTTGTCGAGAAATGCAAATCTTAGGAACCTGTAATGATCCCTGTGAATGGGAATATGCAGATACACATCCTTTAGATCCACTATGGTCATGAACTGACCTTCCTGAACCAAAGGAAGAATGGAACGAATAGTTTCCATCTTGAAAGACGGAACTCTGAGAAACTTGTTTACACTCTTGAGATCTAAAATAGGTCTGAAAGTTCCCTCCTTTTTGGGAACGATGAACAGATTGGAATAAAAACCCAGACTCTGTTCCTGAACTGGAACAGGAACTATCAGTTCCATGTCGGAAAGATTCTGAACACAACGTAAGAACGCCTCTCCTTTTTTCTGGTTTACAGATAACCTGGAGAGAAGAAACCTGCCTCTGGGAGGTAAATTCTTGAACTCCAGTTTGTAACCCTGGGACACGATATCTACCACACAGGGATCCTGTACATCTCGAACCGAAGCTTGAGCAAAGAAAGAGTCTGCCCCCCACAAGATCCATTTCCAGATCGGGGGCAGACCCTTCATGCTGATTTTGAGTCAGCAACAGGCTTCCTGGACTGCTTCCCCTTATTCCATGAATGATTTGACTTCCAAGATGGCTTGGACTGTTCCTGCTTGGAGGAAGAAGAGGAAGATTTACCAGAGAAGTTACGAAAAGAACGAAAATTACTCTGCTGACCCTTCTGTTTATTTCTTTTATCCTGAGGAAAAGAATGCCCCTTCCCTACCGAATATCAGAAATAATCTCAGCCAAACCTGGCCTAAAAAAGGTCTTACCCTTGTAAGGAATAGACAAAAGCTTAGACTTAGAGGACACATCCGCAGACCAGGATTTAAACATAAAGCTCTGCGAGCTAAAATGGCCAAACTAGAAATTTTAGCTCCCAACTTGATGACCTGTAGAGAAGCATCTGCAATAAAGGAATTAGCCAACTTCAAAGCCTTGATTCTATCTTGAATTTCTTCAAGAGGCGTATCTTGATGAATAGATTCAGACAATGCATCAAACCAATATGCCGCCGCACTAGTAACCGTAGCAATACATGCAGCCGGTTGCCATTGATACCCCTGGTGTACATAAATCTTTTTAAGCAAATCTTCCAACTTTTTATCCATAGGATCTTTAAAGGAACAGCTGTCCTCAAAAGGAATAGTGGTCCTCTAGGTCAGAGCGGAAACTGCTCCCTCCACCTTAGGAACCATCTGCCAAGACTCCTTAATAGAATCAGCAATAGGAAACATCTTCCTAAAAAATGGAGAAGGGGAAAAAGAATCCCAGGCTTCTCCCATTCTCATGCAATAATATCTGAAACACGATCTGGTATAGGAAAAATAGAGGAAGGTACATCAAAAAACTTATTAAGTTTACTAGATTTCTTAGGAATAACTATGACTGATGCCTCAGAGTCATCCAAGGTAGCCAAAACATCCATGAGTAACAAACAGAGGTGCTCCAGCTTAAACGTAAAGGAAACAACCTCAAGTTCAGAAGAAGGATTTACACTATCAGAATCCGAGATTTCACCCTCAGATGCTACTGAAGTATCTTCCTCCTCAGACTTATGAGAAGAAACACTAGACACAATTGCAACAGAATCAGAAACCTTATACTTCCTATTGCGCTTCCCCTGTAACATAGGAAAAGCAGACAAAGCCTCAGATACTGCCGAGGATATATGGGTAGCCATATCCTGCAAGGAAAAACCAACCTGAGATGAAACACAGGGCACTGCCGAAGATTGGGACGTATGTGGAGAAAGCTGCGGATTAGCCAGAACAGGAGACTCCTGAACAACATCCGCCCTAGACAATGAAGGCTCAGAATCAAAAGTCTATCCTTGTAATGTAATGTTCTCTCAATACAAGAGGAACAAAAATGGATAGGAGGCTCAACATTAGTATTTAAACATAGAGAACAAGCAACAGCTTGCAGGGCCTCTTGGTCCATTTTATTCCAAAGGAAAAAACCTTAAACAATAAAAAATTCTAAGTTTAAATCACAATTTTAATGAAACAAAAAAACGTTACTGTCCCTTTAAATTTAAAAACAGACAAAGGCAGAAGTTGATGAATTTGATTAATCTCAAAATATTAAATGAAAAGTCTTTTTTTCATGGACTAGACAACCTCTGCTCAGTGCATACCTAGAGGCTATTTGGGAAAGGGTGGCTGGTGGCTTAGTTGGGGAAATCCGGGTGGGTGGAGGTTTACTGCAAATGGGGTGGAGTCATTTAGGGTAAGAGTTGGGTTTGCGAGTGGACAAATTGGGGGCATGGCTAGCAGGTCCTCTGTAAACAAGGACTTTTGAGTCAGGGAGAGTTTCAAGAGGGACAGTAGAGACGCGAAATCTGACAAGCCCCCAATGTGTAGGATGGTCACAGGTTGTAGAAATTTAGAGAAACTTTCATAATGTAAAATTATGAAAAAAACGGGTTTCCTGATGAATTTGAATGATCTAAAATTAGAAAACCATCAAAACCCCTGTATAATTACCTTAGCACTGATCTTCTGACAGCCTGGTACACATAAATTAGTGATATATGTAAAAATTGATTTCTTCTAAGATACGACGAGTCCACGGATTAATCCTTTACTTGTGGGATATTATCCTCCTGCTAACAGGAAGTGGCAAAGAGCACCACAGCAGAGCTGTCTATATAGCTCCTCCCTTGACTCCACCCCCCAGTCATTCGACCGAAGGTATAGGAAGAAAAAGGAGAAACTAAAAGGTGCAGAGGTGACTGAAGTTTTAAACAAAAAAAATATAATCTGTCTTAAAATGACAGGGCGGGTCTTGGACTCGTCGTATCTTAGAAGAAATCAATTTATCAGGTAAGCATAAATTTCCTTTTCTTCTACAAGATACGATGAGTCCACGGATTCATCCTTTACTTGTGGGATACAATACCAAAGCTACAGGACACGGATGAACGGGAGGGACAAGACAGATACCTAAACAGAAGGCACCACTCCTTGAAGAACTTTTCTCCCAAAAATAGCCTCCGAAGAAGCAAAAGTATCAAATTTGTAAAATTTTGAAAAAGTATGAAGGGAAGACCAAATCGCAGCCTTACAAATCTGTTCAACAGAAGCATCATTTTTAAAAGCCCATGTGGAAGCCACCACTCTAGTAGAATGAGCTGTAATTTTGTCAGGAGGCTGCTGTCCAGCAGTCTCGTATGCCAAATGGATGATGCTTTTCAGCCAAAAAGAAAGAGAGGTAGCCGTAGCTTTTTGACCTCTACGTTTTCCAGAATAGACAACAAATAGAGATGTTTGACGGAAATCCTTGGTCGCTTGCAAGTAAAACTTCAAGGCACGAATCACGTCCAAGTTATGTAACAGACGCTCCCTCTTAGAAGAAGGATTAGGACACAGAGAAGGAACCAAATTTCCTGATTAATATTCTTATTTGAAACAACCTTAGGAAGGAATCCAGGTTTAGTACGCAAAACCACCTTATCAGAATGGAATATAAGATAAGGCGAGTCGCATTGCAACGCAGATAGTTCAGAAACTCTTCAAGCAGAAGAGATAGCAACTAAAAACAGAACTTTCCAAGATAGAAGTTTAATATCTATGGAATGCATAGGTTCAAACGGAACCCCTTGAAGAACATTAAGAACTAAATTCAAACTCCATGGCGGAGCAACAGGTTTAAACACAGGCTTAATTCTAACCAAAACCTGACAAAACGACTGAACGTCTGGAACATCTGCCAGATGCTTGTGTAGTAAGATTGACAAAGCAGAAATCTGTCCCTTTAAGGAACTAGCTGACAACCCCTTCTCCAATCCTGCTTGGAGAAAGGAAAAATCCTAGGAATCCTGATCTTACTCCATGAGTAGCCTTTGGATTCGCACCAATAAAGATATTTACGCCATATCTTATGGTAAATTTTCCTAGTGACAGGCTTTTGAGCCTGAATCAAGGTATCAATGACCGACTCAGAGAATCCCCGCTTAGATAAAATCAAGCGTTCAATCTCCACGCAGTTAGTTGCAGAGAAATTAGATTTGGATGTTGGAACGGACCCTCAATGAGAAGGTCCTGTCTCAGTGGCAGTTTCCACGGTGGCAGAGATGACATCTCCACCGGGTCTGCATACCAAGTCCTGTGTGGCCACTCTGGCAATCAGACGAGGAAGGAGAGGAAAAGGTGGAAACACATAAGCCAGGTTGAACGACCAAGGTACTGCTAGAGCATCTATCAGTACTGCTTGAGGATCCCTTGATCTGGACCCATAACAAGGAAGTTTGGCATCAGATCCAATTCCGGTGTGCCCCATTGATGAATCAATTGTGAAAACACCTCCAGATGGAGCTCCCACTCCCCCGGATGAAAAGTCTGACGACTTAGAAAATCCGCTTCCCAGTTCTCCACTCCTGGGATATATATTGCTGATAGATGGCAAGAGTGAGTCTGTGCCCATCGAATTATTTTGGAAACCTCTATCATCGCTAGAGAACTCTTTGTTTCCCCTTGATGATTGATATATGCTACAGTCGTGATATTATCCAACTGGAATCTTATGAATTTGGCCGAAGCCAGCTGAGGCCACACATGAAGCGCGTTGAATATCGCTCTCAGTTCCAGAATATTTATTAATAGTAGGGACTCCTCCTGAGTCCACACACCCTGAGCCTTCAGGGAATTCCAGACTGCACCCCAGCCCAAGAGGCTGGCGTCCGTCGTCACTATGACCCATGCTGGCCTGTGGAAGCACATTCCCTGGGACAGATGATCCTGTGACAATCACCAATGAAGAGAGTCTCTGGTCTCTAGATCCAGATTTATCTGCGGAGATAAATCCGCATAATCCCCATTCCACTGTCTGAGCATGCACAGCTGCAGTGGTCTGAGATGTAATCGAGCAAACGGAACTATGTCCATTGCCGCTACCATTAATCCAATTACCTCCATACACTGAGCCACTGACGGCCGAGGAATGGAATGAAGTGCTCGGCAAGTAGTTAAGATCTTTGATTTTCTGACCTCCGTTAGAAAAATCTTCATGTCTACCGAGTCTATCAGAGTTCCTAGGAATGGAACTCTTGTCAGAGGAACAAGTGAACTCTTTTTTTATGTTCACCTTCCACCCGTGAGTTCTTAGAAAAGCCAACACGATGTCCGTGTGGGATTTGGCTAGATGGTAAGTTGACGCCTGAATCAAGATATCGTCCAGATAGGGCGCCACTGCTATGCCCCGCGGCCTTAGAACCGCCAGAAGGGACCCTAGCACCTTTGTGAAAATTCTGGGAGCTGTGGCCAACCCGAAAGGAAGAGCCACAAACTGGTAATGTTTGAACAGGAAGACGAACCTGAGGAACTGGTGATGATCTTTGTGGATAGGAATGTGAAGATACGCATCCTTCAAATCCACTGTGGTCATATATTGACCCTCCTGGATCATTGGTAAAATTGTTTGAATGGTCTCCATCTTGAATGATGGGACTCTGAGAAATTTGTTTAGACTTTTGAGATCTAAAATCGGTCTGAAGGTTTCCTCTTTTTTGAGAACCACGAACAGATTGGAGTAAAACCACTGCCCTTGTTCTAATTTTGGAACTGGGCAGATTACACCCATAGTATATAGGTCTTCTACACAGCGTAGGAATGCCTCTCTTTTTGTCTGGTCTACAGACAAACGTGAAAGATGAAATCTCCCCCTTGGGAGAGAATCCTTGAAATCTAGACGATACCCCTGGGTCACAATTCATAATGCCCAGGGATCCTGAACGTCTCTTGCCCAAGCCTGAGCGAAGAGAGAAAGTCTGCCCCCTACTTGATCCGGTCCCGGATCGGGGGCTGCCCCTTCATGCTGTCTTGGTAGCAGCAGCGGGCTTCTTGGCCTGTTTACCTTTATTCCAGGTCTGGTTAGGTCTCCAGACTGACTTGGATTGAGCAAAGTTCCCCTCCTGCTTGGAGGCGGATGAGGAAGTAGAGGGACCGCCTTTAAAGTTTCGAAAGGAACGAAAATTATTCTGTTTGGTCCTCATTTTAACCGTCTTGTCCTGAGGAAGGGCATGAACTTAACCTCCAGTAATGTCAGAAATGATCTCCTTTAGTTCAGGCCCGAATAGGGTCTTACCCTTAAAGGGAATAGCTAAAAGCTTGGATTTAGATGACACATCAGCAGACCACGACTTAAGCCATAACGCTCTACGCGCTAAAATGGCAAAGCCTGCATTCTTTGCCGCTAATTTAGCCATTTGGAAAGCGGCATCTGTAATAAAAGAATTAGCTAGCTTGAGAGCCTTAATTCTATCCAAAATATCATCTAATGGGTCTCAACCTTAAGAGACTCCTCTAGAGCCTCAAACCAAAAAGCTGCTGCAGTAGTTACTGGAAAAATGCACGCTATAGGTTGTAGAAGAAAACCCTGATGAATAAACAATTTCTTTAGAAGCTCCTCTAATTTTTTATCCATAGGATCATTGAAAGCAAAAATGTCCTCAATAGGTATAGTTGTACGCTTAGCCAGGGTAGAAATAGCTCCCTCCACCTTAGGGACCGTCTGCCACGAATCCCGAATGGTGTCAGATATGGGAAATATTTTCTTAAAAGTAGGAGGGGGAGAGAACGGAATGCCTGGTCTACCCCATTCCTTAGTAACAATGTCCGAAATTCTTCTAGGGACTGGAAAAACATTAGTGTAAGTAGGGACCTCTAGATATTTATCCATTTTACACAGTTTCTCTGATGGTATGACAATAGGGTCACAATCATCCAGAGTCGCTAAGACCTCCATGAATAACAAGCAGAGGTGCTCCAGCTTAAACTTAAAGGCCGTCACATCTGAGTCTGTTTGAGGGAACATCTTTCCTGAATCAGAAAGCTCTCCCTCAGACAGCAATTCCCCTACCCCCAAATCAGAACACTGTAAGGGTACATCGGAGATGGCCAATAAAGCATCAGAGGGCTCAGCATTTACTCTATTACCTGACCTGCTGCGCTTACCCTGTAAACCTGGCAGTTTAGATAATACCTCTGTAAGGGTAGTAGACATAACTGCAGCCATATCTTGCAGGGTAAAAGAATTAGACGCACTAGAAGTACTTGGCATCGCTTGGGCGGGCGTTAAAGGTTGTGACACTTGGGGAGAAGTAGATGGCATAACCTGATTCTCTTCTGACTGAGAATCATCCTGAGACATACTTTTATCAGCTAAAATATGTTCTTTGCAATGTAAGGCCCTTTCAGTACATGAGGGACACATTTGAAGTGGGGGTTCCACAATGGCTTCTAAACAGATGGAACATTGCCTTTCCTCAGACATGTTAAACAGGCTAGTAATGACCACAAACAGGCTTGAAAACACTTTATTTAGTGAAAAAATAACAATCTGAAAAAACGGTACTGCGCCTTTAAGGTTGCAGGCTTACTCATTTGAGCCTGCAAATGACATTTATGAAGTAGAGGTCTAAATCACCCTAGACTACAAACCCTGCTCTCATTCAATTGGTTGCATAAGTGCAGGGGCTGCATTGTACGAACAGACTCTCGTTTAATGATAAATGCGGTGAGTGAATGTACCCTGCAGTTTCCAATGTTGGATGGAGAGGATCCCTATACAAACCCTGTCTGTCTGTACAAAGATAAATACGCCCCCAGATATTTAGTATTAAGTTATTTGCTTCAGTTTAATTTTATTCTATGGATCTATAAACTTTTCTATTTGTTCCTTTTTCACAAAGCTTTATAATCACAAGTTTAAAGAGACACTAATCCTTGAAAAACACAATTTATGCTTACCTGATAAATTTATTTCTCTTGTGGTGTATCCAGTCCACGGATCATCCATTACTTGTGGGATATTCTCATTCCCAACAGGAAGTTGCAAGAGGACACCCACAGCAGAGCTGTACTATAGCTCCTCCCCTAACTGTCATAGCCAGTCATTCGACCGAAAACAAGCCGAGAAAGGAGGAACCATAGGGTGTAGTGGTTACTGTAGTTTAAATTTAAAAATTACCTGCCTTAAAATGACAGGGCGGGCCGTGGACTGGATACACCACAAGAGAAATAAATTTATCAGGTAAGCATAAATTGTGTTTTCTCTTGTAAGGTGTATCCAGTCCACGGATCATCCATTACTTGTGGGATACCAATACCAAAGCAAAAGTACACGGATGAAGGGAGGGACAAGGCAGGAACTTAAATGGAAGGAACCACTGCCTGTAAAACCTTTCTCCAAAATATAGCCTCCGAAGAAGCAAAACTATCAAATTTGTAAAATTTTGAAAAAGTATGAAGCGAAGACCAAGTCGCCGCCTTGCAAATCTGTTCAACAGAAGCCTAATTTTTAAAGGCCCAAGTGGAAGCGACAGCTCTAGTGGAATGAGCTGTAATCCTTTCAGGAGGCTGCTGTCCAGCAGTCTCATAGGCTAAGCGGATTAAGCTTCTTAGCCAAAAAGAAAAAGAGGTTGCCAAAGCCTTTTGACCTCTCCTCTGTCCAGAGTAGACAACAAACAAAGCAGATGTTTGACGAAAATCTTTAGTAGCTTGTAAGTAAAACTTTAAAGCACAGACCACGTCCAGATTGTGTAACACAAGGATGGAACCACAATCTCTTGATTGATATTCTTGTTAGATACCACCTTAGGTAAGAACCCAGGTTTGGTACGCAGGACTACCTTATCCGTATGAAAAATCAGATAAGGAGAATCACATTGTAAGGCAGATAGCTCAGAGACTCTACGAGCCGAGGAAATAGCTACCAAAAAAAAATTAAAAAAGAACTTTCCAATATAAAAGTTTGATATCTATGGAATGAAGAGGTTCAAACGGAACTCCTTGAAGAACCTTAAGAACCAAGTTTAAGCTCCATGGTGGAGCAACAGGTTTAAACACAGGCTTGATTCAAACTAAAGCCTGACAAAATGCCTGATCGTCTGGAACATCTGCCAGACGCTAGTGCAAAAGAATAGACAGAGCAAAAATCTGTCCCTTTAAGAAACTAGCTGACAATCCTTTTTCCAAACCTTCTTGGAGAAAAGATAAAATCCTAGGAATCCTGACCTTACTCCATGAGTAACCCTTGGATTCACACCAATAAAGATATCTACGCCATACCTTATGGTAAATTTTCCTGGTGACAGGCTTTCATGCCTGTATTAAGGTATCAATAACTGACTCGGAGAAGCCACGCTTTGATAAAATCAAGCATTCAATCTCCAGGCAGTCAGCCTCAGAGAAATTAGATTTGGATGGTTGAAAGGACCCTGAAGTAGAAGGTCCTGTCTCAGAGGCAGAGACCATGGTGGAAAGGATGACATGTCCACTAGATCTGCATACCAGGTCCTGCGTGGCCACGCAGGTGCTATCAGAATCACCGATGCTCTCTCCTGCTTGATCTTGGCAATCAGTCGAGGTAGCAGAGGAAACGGTGGAAACACATAAGCCAGGTTGAAAGACCAGGGCGCTGCTAGAGTATCTATCAGTGTCGCCTTGGGATCCCTGGACCTGGATCCGTAACACGGAAGCTTGGCGTTCTGGCGAGACGCCATGAGATCCAGTTCTGGTTTGCCCCAACGGAGAATAAGTTGTGCAAATACCTCCGGATGGAGTTCCCACTCTCCCGGATGAAAAGTCTGATGACTTAGAAAATCCGCCTCCCAGTGCTCTACACCTGGGATATGGATAGCTGATAGGTGGCAAGAGTGAATCTCTGCCCAGTGAAATATTTTTGAAACTTCTAACATCTCTAGGGAACTTCTTGTTCCCCCTCGATGGTTGATGTAAGCTACAGTCGTGATGTTGACGACTGAAATCTGATGTACCTCAGAGTTGCTAACTGAGGCCAAACCTGAAGAGCCTTGAATATCGCTCTTATTTCCAGAATATTTATTGGAAGGAGAGACTCCTCCTGAGTCCACGATCCCTGAGCCTTCAGGGAGTTCCAGACTGCACCCCAACCTAGAAGGCTGGCATTTGTTGTTACAATAGTCCAATCTGGCCTGCGAAGGTCATACCTTTGGACAGATGGACCAGAGATAGCCACCAGGGAAGAGGATCCCTGGTCTCTTGGTCCAGATTCAGTTGAGGGGCCAAATCTGTGTAATCCCCGCTCCACTGACTGAGCTTGCATAGTTGCAGCGGTCTGAGATGTAAGCGTGCAAACGGCACTATGTCCATTGCCGCTACCATTAAGCCGATTACTTCCATACACTGAGCCACCAAAGGGCGCGGAATGGAATGAAGAACCCGACAGGAATTTAGAAGCTTTGATAACCTGGACTCCGTCAAGGTAAATTTTCATTTCTACAGAATCTATCAGAGTCCCTAGAAAGGAAACTCTTGTGAGTGGGGATAGAGAACACTTTTCCTCGTTCACTTTCCACCCATGCGACCTCAGAAATGCCAGTACTACGTCCGTAAGAGACTTGGCAATTTGGAAGTTTCACGCCTGTATCAGGATGTCGTCTAAATAAGGGGCTACTGCTATGCCCCGCGGCCTTAGGACCGCCAAAAGCGACCCTAGAACCTTTGTAAAGATTCTTGGGGCTGTAGCTAATCCAAAGGGAAGAGCTACAACTGGTAATGCCTGTCTTGAAAGGCAAACCTGAGAAACCGATGATGATCTTTGTGTATCGGAATGTGAAGATAAGCATCCTTTAGATCCACTGTAGTCATATATTGACCCTCCTGGATCAGTGGTAGGATGGTACGAATAGTTTCCATCTTGAACGACGGAACTTTGAGGAATTTGTTTAAGATCTTTAGATCCAAAATCGGTCTGAAGGTTCCCTCTTTTTTGGGAACCACAAACAGATTTGAGTAAAAACCCTGTTCCTCCTTTGGAACTGGATGGATCACTCCCATAACTAGGAGGTCTCGTACACAGTGTAAGAATGCCTCACTCTTTATCTGGTTTGCAGATAATTGTGAAAGGTGAAATCTCCCTTTTGGGGGGGAAGCTTTGAAGTCCAGAAGATATCCCTGGGATATAATTTCCAACGCCCAGGGATCCTGAACATCTCTTGCCCACGCCTGGGCGAAGAGTGAAAGTCTGCCCCCTACTAGATCCGTTACCGGATAGGGGGTCGTTCCTTCATGCTGTCTTAGAGGCAGCAGCAGGCTTTTTGACCTGTTTACCTTTTTTCCAGGTCTGGTTTGGTCTCCAGACCGTCTTGGATTGAGCAAAAGTTCCCTCTTGTTTATTATTAGAGGAAGTTGATGCCGCACCTGCCTTGAAGTTTCGAAAGGCACGAAAATTAGACTGTTTGGCCCTAGATTTGGACCTGTCCTGAGGAAGGGCACAACCTTTTCCTCCCGTGATATCAGCAATAATCTCCTTCAAACCAGGCCTGAATAGGGTCTGCCCCTTGAAGGGAATGTTAAGTAGCTTAGATTTTAAAGTCACGTCAGCTGACCATGATTTAAGCCATAGCGCTCTGCGCGCCTGTATAGCAAAACCAGAATTCTTAGCCGTTAGTTTATTCAAATGAACAATGGCATCAGAAATAAAATAATTGGCTAGCTAAGTGCTCTAAGTTTGCCAAGTATGTCATCCAATGGAGTCTCTACCTGTAAAGCCTCTTCCAGAGACTCAAACCAGTACGCCGCAGCAGCAGTGACAGGGGCAATGCATGCAATGGGCTGTAGGATAAAACCTTGTTGAATAAATATTTTCTTAAGGTAACCTTCTAATTTTTTATCCATTGGCTCTAAAAAAGCACAACTGTCCTCAACAGGGATAGTAGTACGCTTTGCTAGAGTAGAAACTGCTCCCTCCACCTTAGGGACTGTCTGCCATAAGTCCCGTGTGGTGGCGTCTATTGGAAAACATTTTTCTAAAAATAGGAGGGGAAGAGAACGCCACACCTGGTCTATCCCATTCCTTATTAATAATTTCTGTAAACCTTTTAGGTATTGGAAAAACATCAGTACACACCGGCACTGCAAAGCATTTATCCAGTCTACAAAATTTCTCTGGCACTGCAATGGTATCACAGTCATTCAGAGCAGCTAAAACCTCCCTAAGTAACACGCGGAGGTGTTCAAGCTTAAATTTAAATGTAGAAATATTAGAATCAGGTATCTTTCCTGAGTCATTAACATTACCCACTGACTGAAGCTCTCCTTCCACAGCTTCTGCATATTGTGAGGCAGTATCAGACATGGTTCTTAAAGCGTCAGTATGCTCTGCATTTTGTCTCACCCCAGAGCTATCTCGCTAACCTCTAAGTTCAGGTAGTCTGGCTAATACCGCTGACAGTGTATTATCCATGACTGCCGCCATGTCTTGTAAAGTAAACGCTATGGGCGCCCTAGATGTACTTGGCGCCATTTGAGCGTGAGTCCCTTGGGCGGGAGTCAAAGGGTCTGACACATGGGGAGAGTTAGTCGGCATAACTTTCCCCTCGTCAAATTCCTCTGGTGATAATTTTTTTTAAAACAGAATATGATCTTTATTGCATAAAATGAAATCAGTACATTTGGTACACATTCTAAGAGGGGGTTCCACCATGGCTTTTAAACATAATGAACAAGGAGTTTCTTCTATGTCAGACATGTTTAAACAGACTAGCAATGAGACTAGCAAGCTTGGAAAACACTTTAAATCAAGTTAACAAGCAAATATAAAAAAACGGTACTGTGCCTTTAAGAGAAACAAATTTTGTCAGAATTTGAAAAACAGTGAAAAAATGCAGTAAATCAAACAAAATTTTTACAGTGTATGTAATAGGCTAGCAGAGCATTGCATCCACTTGCAAATGGATGATTAACCCCTTAGTTCAAAAAACGGATCAAAAAAACGAAATAGACGTTTTTTAACAGTCACAACCAACTGCCACAGCAAGCTGTGGTCCTACCTTCCCCAATAAACGACTTTGGAAAGCCTTTGAGCCCTTTAGAGATGTCCTATAGCATACAGGGGACTCCTGAGGGAAGCTGGATGTCACAGTTTGTAATTTTAACTGCACCAACTGTAACTTTTATACTATAACAGTGGAAAGCCTCAGTAAAACTGTTTCTAGTCAAAATTTAAGCCAGCCATGTGGAAAAAACAAGGCCCCAATAAAGTTTTATCACCAATGCATATATAAAAACGATTAAACATGCCAGCAAACGTTTATATTGCAATATCATAAGGGTATTACCCCTGGGAGTAAGCATGATACCAGTCGTTATTAAATCACTGTATTCAGGCTTAACTTACATTAATCCGGTATCAGCAGCATTTTCTAGTGTTTTCCATCTCTATAAAAAATTATAACTGCACATACCTGATAGCAGAATAAACTGCACGCCATTCTCTTGCTGAAGTTACCTCATCTGTGTAATCCCCTCAGACATATGTGAGAATAGCAATGGATCTTAGTTACAACCTGCTAAGATCATAGAAACCTCAGGCAGATTCTTCTTCTATTTACTGCCTGAGATAAAATAGCACAACTCCGGTACTATTTAAAAATAACAAACTTTTGATTGAAGAAAATAAACTAACTATATTTAACCACTCTCTCCTACAACATCCTAGCTTGTTGAGAGTTGCAAGAGAATGACTGGCTATGACAGTTAGGGGAGGAGCTATATTACAGCTCTGCTGTGGGTGTCCTCTTGCAACTTCCTGTTGGGAATGAGAATATCCCACAAGTAATGGATGATCCGTGGACTGGATACACCTTACAAGAGAAAATGCTAGACAAAATGATGTACTCAAAGCAAATATTAGCCTAATAATAAAATGCAGAAGTTTTTTTTTGACATTACACGTGTTATATAAATATTTAAAAAATATGTATAAAGTTTAGTTTCATTTGAGTAAGGAGAACCACCATGTTTTAACCAAGTTTTTGTTGTTCTTATGAGATCTTTTCAGCTGAGGCCTATTAAAGGGATATGAATTATTTCATGATTCAATTAGAGCGTGCAGTTTTAAGAAACTTTCCAATGTACTCCTTTTATCAATTTTCTTCGTTCTTTTGGTATCTTTATTTGAAAAAGAAAGAATATAAGCTTAGAAGCTGGCCAATTTTTGGTTCAGCAAGTGGGTAGCGCTTGCTGATTGGTGGCTATATTTAGACACCAATCGGCAAGTGCTACCCATGGTTCTGAACCAAAAATGGTCCGGCTCCTAAGCTTACATTGCTAATTTTTCAAATAAAGATACCAAGAGAAGAAAAATTGATAATGAGTAAATTAGAAAGTTTCTTAAAATTGCATGTTCTATCCGAATCTTGAAAGTTTAATTTTGACTAGACTATCCCTTTAAGGACAATTATAGATGAGCTGAAAAGTAAAAATCTAAGAGAGTTTAGCGTCCTTTAATTCAACCACATCATCAAGGGCTGAAAATACCCTTTTAGTCCAGGACTAATAAGAAACTGCAGCAGATGAGTAGTAAATTAGGCATTTTCCTATCTTTAGCACAGAGTAGATGAGTAACGTTTTCCCCTTGACCTCACTGAGAACAATAATACTATGGCCTGTGATCCTTAATATAAGTGCAATAATAAAATGCTCTTATTGGTTCCAGCACTTTATTATTTCACTAATCACCTTTGTAACTGTGCATTAACCTTGCAAAGGGATTAAACACATAGTTAAAGGGATCTGAAACCTAAAATGGATCTTTCATGATTCAGGTAGCACATACAATTTTAAACAACTTTACAGTTTAGTTCTAGTATCAAATTAGCTTCATTCTCTTGGTATCATTTGTTGAAGTTGCAGCAGTGCACTACTGGTTGCTAACTGAACACATGAGTAAGCCAATGACAATTGGTATATATATATATATATATGCAGCTACCAATCAGCAGCTAGAACCTAGGTTCTTTGTTGGCCCTGAGCTTACCTAAATAAACCTTTCAGCAAAGGATAAAGAGAAGGAACCAAATTAAATAATAGAAGTAAATTGGAAAGTTGTTTAAAATCACATGCTCTTTCTGAATCATGAAAGAAAAAAAAAAGGGTTTCATGTCCCTTTAATTAAAATAATCTACTTCAACACTAACATGTCCCTTTAAATCAAGAACTATGCACATTTTATAGATAGTAACATGACAGCTTTTCAGCCCTTTTTACCTCTTCTTGCGCCCCATAAATCAGAAACATTAGACTGTAACTGCTATGATGAAGAGTTACTAAAATCTACTGCAGATATGAACAACATATTTATATTTTTGCTCTAAGCCTCTGGAGTTAGCGGCTAATGTTCTGTCGACTGTAGAGATCCAATCCTCACAACAGGCGGAGGCCGCAGCAGACACGGAGCTTGCTGAATCTGCAATTTACCCCTAGGAATGCAAATAGCTTCACCGGAGGAGGCAGCGTGCCTGTCAAGTGTCAAGTAACACCTTGCATTAACCATACCCCTCTCACTTTCACACTCCCTCCTAGTCTGTCATTTAGATATTATGACCAGGAAAAATTGAAGTGAATCCAGTAACCTCTGCGTGAGTAGCAATACAGATTTGTGGCCCTTGGCATACACACCACAATTAACCCCTTGGTTGCAAAACATAGAAATGCATGGTAGCTCTCTCTGGAAACCAAGAGGTTAAAGTGAAGGTCAATTTTGGCGAATAAGTGCCTGGTTTTTATAATCCTATTAAAAACAAGGGAACTTTAATTCATCATAATTGACATTTCAAGCGTTTTCTTCAAAAACTTACCTTTTAATCCTGAAAGCGGCTCTATCGATTTCCCTAGCCGTCGGAAGCCTCTGTTTCCGTCAAAAAATGACGACTGGCTTCCTGCAATCACAGCGTTCCCCCCGGGGAGATCATGGCCTGAGGGAACGCCATGATTGGATGAAGCCAGATTCGTCATTTTGAACCCGCAAAGAGGACTTGCGACGGGCAGAGGAAGTGCTGCATCGGCTCTCAGGATTAAAAGGTACGTTTTTGAAGAAAACACTTGAAATGTCAATTTTGATGAATAAAAGTGCCCTTGTTTTTAATAGGATTATTAAAAACCGGGCACTAATTCGTAAAAATTGACCTTCACTTTAATTCTTTTAGATGTTATCTCACAGCGCTCATACTGTTCCCAAAGAAGCTTTAAGATAATGGGGTACCTAGCTGCCCCTGAAAATAATGTATAGTAGTAGTTGGATATCAAAAAGCGCCTAACTAAAGGCTATGGGAAATGGGTCTAGAAGACAGATATTCCTAGCATACATATACATATATAAGTGACCAGTGCAAAGTGGTTATATTAAACAAATTTTGCTAGTTTTATTTGACAAATACAATGTAAAATTAAAATTTAAACAATATAGTTAAACATGGATCCATGTGTTAAAAACATTTAATAGAAGTCTATTTATAAATGACAATCAATAATCGTATTAAAATCATGAATAAGTTGACAAATTTTCTGATTAAATTACAGGAATTGAGTGTGTAATATCACCAACCGGTTAGAGTCGTGAGATTGATTAAAAAGTTCCTAGTCTTTTATTTTATCCTCTTCTTGGAGTGTGAAATAAGTAAAAGCGATGTGAAAAAAGATGCGATGAAAAATATCTATCCAGATAGTTGAAAAATTCAAAATTCCATTCAGTTTCTCGCAGCATCCCTAATGAGTGTCAATTTTAATCAATTTCTAACAAATTTTTAACGGATTTATTAACTAATTTAATTATATTAATGAATTTTTAATGAATTTGAATTTTAATTCTATTAGTCATTTTTATAGCATTTTTTTTTTAGAAACTTTTATAACAAATATAAGAAAATAGCCTTTTTGTTCCCATGTACACCAAACATTCCTCCAAAAGTGGACCAGAATACCCAGATGCGGCTATATCTGATAGGCTATATTTAATTATAGCATGAATTAATTAAAAGCAAAAAATACTATTTATAATCCATCTGTAGTGTTTTTTATCTATCCTAAAAATATGACTGTATCTGAACGTAAACCATTTTTTAATTTTCAACTGTTAATATTCAGATTTTTAGCGTTTTAATGTTTAGGATTTTTAATGTTCAGGATTTTTAAATGTTTAGATTATTGCATGTTTAGATTATTGCAAGTTTGCCATTTTTATGTGTTTACAACTTTCACTAAAATGATGTTTCAATGTCGACCCTAAAACCGATGTAGATAACAGAGTAAATGTAACATTACTTTCATTCATATTTGAATTAGTAGCCAGCCTAAGCCTTACAACACATGTTATTATACCGCCAAACAGATACCGGAAGTATCGGCATAGAAACTGATACTGTTAGCAAACCACCGGAAGTGACGCAATACGTTATGACATCACTTCCGTTTCCTCCGCCTAACAATAACATCCGGTCTATCGACTGGAATAGCGGAATAAATACATTGATAAATTTAAAAGATCGAAACAAGTATACAAATAATCTGATAATACACTGCTTGAGAAAATATGGGAGTAGATTGTAATACAATCAATATCAGGGATATACAAGATAAATAAGAAAGACTTCCGGTTCACGCTAATACAGCGTTTTTTGGCGCGAAAATTACGGTCTTTTAATTGGCTTAGTATGCCTTTAAATAGCCACCATAACTCACCCAAAATATAGTCTTGATAAAGGCCTAACTAAGAGGCCGAAACGCGTTGACAGCAACTGGTGAGCAACATTTTAATATTTTTATTACATTTGTAGCATTATTGCACTATGTCATTTCTGTTGTTTGCAGGTTTTATATAAGGATTGAGTCTATATCACAGACCGAATACCTCATGAATAAAACACAAACAACAATCACCTACTAAGGAGATTCCCAGAGGGAAGATTTCCATCAGTCACCATTTACTTTATACCACAGTGAACACAAAATAATTTATTGGATACGATTTTATTGGATACAATTTATTGGATATATTTGAACACAATCTTTTCACAATCTTAATTTTTATTTTTTATTTATCTCTTCAAATTTTGGACATTTCACAGTTACAAAAATATTTTTGGAATTAGAGCACAAAGACACTTTTGGACATTAATTTTTATATTTTTTTATAGACTTTTTGAATTTTTCAACTATCTGGATAGATATTTTTCATCGCATCTTTTTTCACATCGCTTTTACTTATTTCACACTCCAAGAAGAGGATAAAATAAAAGACTAGGAACTTTTTAATCAATCTTACGACTCTAACCGGTTGGTGATATTACAAACTCAATTCCTGTAATTTAATCAGAAAATGTGTCAACTTATTCATGATTTTAATACGATTATCGATTGTCATTTATAAATAGACTTCTATTAAATGTTTTTAACACATGGATCCATGTTTAACTATATTGTTTAAATTTTAATTTTACATTGTATTTGTCAAATAAAACTAGCAAAATTTGTTTAATATAACAACTTTGCACTGGTCACTTATATAAGTGGAATTATCATTTATAGACAGCTAGGAATATCTGTCTTCTAGACCCATTTCCCATAGCCTTTAGTTAGGCGCTTTTTGATATCCAACTACTACTTCACTTTAATTCTGCCCAGCTGCCTGATCATTTCATATTCCAGTTGTCTATATCTAAAAGGGAAATAAAGATGTGAATAAGTAACATTAGGCTCATCTCATCAGCCAGTCACACAGCAGCTCTCAAATAAATCACCAATCCTCTTTAAAGGGACATTATACATAAACATTTCTCATCATGTGTGTGAAAGACCAACATTTACATTTTTAAAGGGACATGAAACCCAAAATGTATTTCTGAAATTTGTTTGTGATTCAGATAGAGTATACAATTTTAAACAACTTTCCAATTTACTTCTATTATCAAATTTGCTTCATTCTCTTGGTATCCTTTGTTGAAAAGCATATCTAGATGGGCTCATGAGCTTGGAGCTAGCAGCTGATTGGTGGCTGAACTTTTATACCCATTGTCATTGGCTTAATAATACGTTCAGCTAGCAGCCAGGAGTGCATTGCTGCTTCTTCAATAAAAGATACCAAAAGAAATGAAGCAAAATGGATAAAAGAAGTAAATTGGAAAATTGTTTAAAAATGTATATTCTTTCTGAATCATGAAAGAACATTTTTGGATTTCATGTCCCTTTAAGTTGAAGGTAATACTGCAGTATTGGTTTTGTACTTCCTACTAATCTTACTGGTTGATAAGGAAAACTGCCCCTGCTTTATTGGTGAAAAACGCCTCTGCTATAAAGACAACAAAATTGATTTATTCAGATCAGGAACATATAATAAAAACTGTAACACATTATAGCTGGAATATGCCCCAGTCTGACAGATTTAGTAGATATCTCCTGCTTTGATCACAATTAACCATGAATGTAACAAGATCTCTTGTTTAACTTTTATACAAATGTCTGCACGTCACTAAGGTATTGCATCATATCTAACATAATGCTTTCTAAACCAGAACAAGAGGTCATGATCTAAAGCTGGCTCAGGAGTACTCTGATGAGCCATTTCAGTAAACCCAAAATGTTTCTTTCATGATTTAGATAGCGCATGCAATTTTAAGCATCTTTCTAATTTACTCCTTTTATCAAGTTTTCTTTGTACTCTTGCTATCTTTATTTGAAAAAGCAGGAATGTTAAAGTGATGGTAAATTTCAGACTATAAGAATGTTGCAATAAAACATGCATTAGTTTTCAAGTAAAACCACGTCATTTTTTTTAATGTATATATATAATATATAATGTAAGGGTTATAATCCTAATTGGTATTGTCTGTTCCTCCGCCCCCCTTCATTTCCTCTTTTGGCTGGGATATATAGAGCTGTCACATCCACTCTCTAAATAGACTATCTAAGTGCTTTAAAGGGGCTGGGCTTGAAGATTGTCATATGACACACTTGTTGATTGGATGTTCACTGGAATTGTCATAAAAAAAAAAAAAATTCATCCATGTGGGCCAGCACAACATTGTAAGAAGCATTATTATATACACTAATTTAACCCTTTCACAGATGGATTAAAAAAAAAGGTACACATATACTTTTTTTTAATAGCAAAGATAACATTTATGGTATTTGATTATTTAAAGTTTACCATCACTTTAAGAGGGTGGCTGAGTCTTGAAATAGGCTTTTCACAAAGGTGGTAAGGACAAATTCTGTAAGGGAATTCAGTGTCTTTCCCTGGAACACCACCTGGCTGATTTTATTGACCTCCAGGCAATAATTTAAGACAATATTAAAGAGACATTACACACTCATTTTTTCTTTGCATAAATGTTTTGTAGATGATCTATTTATAAAGCCCATAATTTTTTTTTTTTTTAAATGTATAGTTTTGCTTATTTTTAAATAACATTGCTCTTATTTTCAGACTCCTAACCAAGCCCCAAAGTTTTATGAGAATACCGTCAGATGCCTACTGCAGCTTGCTCCTGTTTGTGTAAAGGGTCTTTTCATATGCAAAAGAAGGGAGGGGGGTCTTATTTCCCACTTGCAGTGGGCTTTCCAGCTACCTTTTCAACAGAACTAAACTGAGAGCTTCTAAGTAAGTTTTTAAACAATTTTATACTGGATTTTTATATCAGTATCTGTGCATCTTATTCTTTATAGTAGTGTCTATTACATGCAGTTATATGAAAATGAGTGTATACTGTCCCTTTAAACTAATGCACTAATATTAGTATTTTTTTTCAATGTTTTCAGCACATATTATTAAATCAATTTATGCTAAACTATGCAATTAATTTGTGCTTTGGATAGCTTAACGTTTACAAATATCAACATTTTTATGGTATTACACTGCCCAAACCCGGCTTCTTCATAAACACTGGAATTCATAAAAGCCCCATATATGCATTAAGCTATTAAAAGTATTAAAGGGACATAAAACCCAAATTTTTTTCGGTCATGATTTAGAAAGAGCATGCAATTTTAAAAAAAAGCTTTCTTATTTACTTCTATTATTTAATTTGCTTCATTCGCTTGATATCCTTTGTTAAAAAAGCATATCTAGATAAGCTGCTGATTGGTGACTGCACATAAATGCCTTTGTGTGATTGGCTCATCCATGTGCTTTGCTATTTTTTCAACAAGGGATATCTAAAGAATGAAGCAAATTAGATCATAGAAGTAAATTTGAATGTTGTTTAAAATTGTATTCTGTACCTGAATCATGAAAGAAAAAAATTGGGTTTATTGTCCCTTTAAGCTCATACATTAGATGGAAATTTGTGCACTGATGGGCCTTCTTGTTCTTCTCTGCTGTCAAAATCAGTTTCTTTCTTTGGGTTCCCCAAAACTCAGATTTCTGCTCAGTATTTACCTGCCCTGCTGTATAACCCTAAACCTCTTGCTTCCAGCCAGTCTGCCAATGACACCTTCATTTAAAGGGACATAATACTTATATGATAAATCCCTTTAAAGTGATGCAGCATAACAGTAAAAAGCTGACAGGAAAATATCCCCTGAACATCTGTATCTAAAAAAAGGAATATATTTTACCTCACAATTTCCTCAGCTCAACAAAGTAAGTGCTCAGTTATCTTTCAGTTACTGCCCAGCTGCAAGTAAGAAAATAAATGAACAGCAGCCAATCAGCATCAGCAGTGCTGAGGTCATGAACTGTTTTACTGAGATTTCACTTAACTCTCGTGAGATTTCATAGTAAACTTCCTTAAACTGAATAGGGAAATAACATGAGTGTGCATGAGGCTCACTTCCTTGCAGGTCCTGGGACAGACATACTGATTTGCTGCTTAAAGTCCTTTACAATGGGGTGTGAATACTTAGGTCATTTTGAGGTAAAATATCTTTCTTTTTTACATAGAGATGCTCAGGTGATATTTTCTAGTCCGCTTTTTACAGCTATGCTACATCACTTTCAAGTGTTTCAACATTTGGGTATCATGTCCCTTTAATGGTTTCACTTTCTATACTTTCACATGCCCAGCTGTCTGTATATTAGGCCTTAGTACTCAATGCCCAACATCACAAATACAGCCCTTCTGCTAATTAATTGTTTGCCTTAAAGGGACATTAACACTTTTAGATGGTAATATAAAATGATAAATTGTATTTGTATAAAAAAAGTCTGCAATATACTTTCATTATTTCTTTTGTCCCCGTTTCCTGTAATTCCATTCTAAATTGTGAGCTTTTCAGTTCCTGTTAGAAATGGAAGTGCAGAACACTGTTATATTCCACACAGTCATTGGCTGCACACTCTAGTGACCTATTTATACCTGTTCTAATTGGCCACAGCAGAGAAGGTAACCTAAGTTACAACATGGCAGCTCTCATTGTTTTATAAACACTAAAACTTTAAACTTATTTTGTCAATATTTAAACAGCTAATGAAACTTTATAAAATGCATCTACATGTTATCCTCAGACTAATATTTTATTTGACTGCATCATTCTATCTAGCATTTATTTAGTGTTTAATGTCCATTTAAATGTGTGTGTTGTATCTCTCTTGGTAATTTAATATTTACACCTTCTGTAATTCAATTACCCATATCTGATTCATTCCTTACACTTTCTGCCCAGGACTTACAGGAAAACGAAACCCAAACAACTTCTATTATTTGCTTCTTTCTTTTGGCTACATTTGTATAAAAGCATACCTAGGTAGGTTCAGGAGCTGCCGATTGGGGGCTGCACATTTATTCCTGTTGCCATTAGCTTACAATGTTTTCAACTAGCTTCTAATAGTGCACTGCTGCTCCTTCAATAAAAGATACCAAGAGAATGAAGCAAAAATCAATAATAAGAGTAAATTGGAAAGTTGTTTAAAAAAATTCTGACTCATGAAAGAAAATGTTTGGGTTTCATGTCCCTTTCAACTGCTTTCACCACAAACCTTATTAGCCAAGAAATTACTTTCTTCAACCCACAGGACCTTCATCTCTGGTGCCGGTCACCCACCTGACGTTTTGTTTACGGTCAATTCTTAAATCTCATGTCTCATCTCAAAATACTACACACAGCACCACACATAACTACTCTTATTACCAATCACACAGTACTGGCATGCTGCTCTTAAAGGGACGTAAAGTCTTGTCTAATTTATCTCGTCCTTTTGGTATTATTTTGTTAAAAACAGAGCTAATTTCCATGAGAGCATACTGAAGTATGACCAGGAGTGTGCACCTGTCAAACTATATGGTAGCCATATAAAAGGCACATGCACTCTCCTGAGTCTACCTAGCTTTAAGTAGTCTGTTGTGGCTGTCATGGAGAGAATCTATGTTTCAACAAAGATATCAAGAGAAGAAGGTACATTTTTATAAATGTAAATTGGAAATACATTGCACACTCTGAATCATGAAACTTCAATTTTGAGCCTTAGGGGCCAAATTATCATAGTGCGAGCGGACATGATACAATGTAGTGTATCATGTCCGCCGCACATCGATAAATGCCGACAGCATACGCTGTCCGCATCGATCATTGCACAAGCAGTTCTGGCCGTTAGCAGGGGGTATCAATCAACCTGATCATATTTGATCGGGTTGATTTCTGTCTGCTGTCTCAGAGCAGGTGGACAAGTAGAGTAGTATGCCTGAATGTTCGCACGGAAACAGGGGTATCGAGCTCCATTCGAGGCCTGATAATTTGGCCTCTTAATAATAAATTAAAAGGACATGAAACAATACTTTTCTTCAGATAGAAAACACAATTTTAAACAACTGTCCAATTTACTTCTATTATGAAATGTGCTTCGTTACTTTGTTATTCTTTGTTGCAGGGACAGTACTGCACTACTGGGAGCTAGCTGAAAACGTTGGGTGAGCCAATGACAAGGGGCATATATGTGGAGCAAATAATCAACAGCTGCTCCTGAGCCTACCTAGGTATGTGTTTCAACAACAAAAGTAAATTGGAAAGTTATTTAAAATTGTATGCTCTATCTGAATCATGAAAGAAAAAAATTGTGTCTCATGTCCCTTTAACATTTTGATTCTCAGCTCATAAAACAAGCGGATGTTTAGCTGCATGCATTTACCCTAATACGAAACGTGTTTTCCCTGCTATCTCATATCATTCTGCTCGACACTCAGTTGGTATTTTTCAATCTTATTTTTCAAAGTTTGCCATAAAAGACGGCGTCTGTTGTTCATTTACACGCCACAGATGCTAGATATGATTGATGCTTCAATTACATCAAAAGAACAAATAAGTCAACTGACAGCAATGCAAAACAATGGGTGTTAAGCAGAGTACAAAAAAAATAATCAAGAACGTTCTAGTTAAAAGTGAAATGCAGATTGGAGTCATTAAAGGGACAGTAAACAATTTGTAATTACAAGACATTTCTGTTGTGTTGCTAAAGATAGAATAACATATTAGCCAACTCTAAACTTTTTAAAACAAATTAGCATTCTCTATACTGCAATTATGTTTTAATAGCCAAACATCACACACCATCATTTGCCTTATTTGGTGGAGCCAGTCTGGTCTTTAGCACGGACAACAAGGCTATCCCTGGTCATAATGTTAATATATAGTGCTTTGCTTTGTATTTGTTATCTGATAAAGCTAATTAGGGACAGCTATGTAGCAGGGTTAGGCTTGAGAAGTCAGCAGGATGCATTTCAAGATCTGAGAATTAGAAACGGCTCAATTTTCAAAAACTAAATTACATGAAAAAGGAGCAAAATAAAAAATGCAAATATATTGCAAAGTTGTTTAATTATGCATAACTAAACATTTAATATTTAAATCTCAGGGTGTTAGTAATACTGGTTCTAGTACCAGTTATCTTTCTGTGCACGAGACATAAAGAGCAAACGTCTGTATACCTTAGCATCTGCTGCAGATACTGTGCACAGTACAATAGTATTTATAAAACAGTGACAACTTTTATTAGACGTATTGCTAATACCTTAGTACTGAAATACCCTTCTAATAAAAACTGTATGCCGATGCTCTATTTTGAACTCTAATCTGACTTTAAGGCTTTAAAGAAAGTAATTTTTTTTATTTTTTTCCATCGTTTTGACATTTTATCTGAACATAACCATATTTTGTGTTTCTTTAAGACCACTTTCTGCTATCCGTTTTCACTCCCCAGAGATCTCTTTGGCTCTTATACAACAGACATAGAAAGTAAAGCATATATCAGTGGGGTGCCTATGAAATACTAGTGCTGTGTACCCCCCTATTAAGCAATAGCAGATGGAAAGGGCAATGCAGAAAGAATTAGCCAATACTTTTTCAACCAAAGATTATACTTTAATTATTTATGCCATAAAAATCTGCCCAAACGTCTTAAAACCCCTTTTTTTTTTTCCTGTAGTTTAAAAATCATTTTATAATTATACTCACACTTTTTCAAAATAGCAAAACATTGCTTTTTCAAATACAAAGCTAAAGGAGTTAATTTCTGTACATTTAATACTCTACAGCTGGTATAAAAAGTCTTAGGAAGCACATTAAGAGGAAATCAAGTTTATAGTACAATGTCCCTTTAAAACTCTGGTTATGCATTTCAAAATGTATTTAAAGGGATATAAATTATTTCATAATTCAGATAGAGAATACAATGTTAAATAACTTCCAAATGTATTTCTATCATCTCATTTGTTTCAGCTAGCTCCCAGTAATGCACTACAGACAGTTCAAAAGGTAACAAGGGAACAAAGCAAATCAGATAATAGACGGAAATAGCAAATTCTGGGTTTCATGTCGCTTTAAAAAAAATTCAGACAAAAAAATTATAATAATTTGATATATGTAAATACTGTTCTTTCAAATACATTATAGAAATTTTTAAACACAATGTCCCTTTAAATCGGCGCTTTCAAAATGCCCATGAAGCCAGCTCTCTAATTAAGAAGGATCTAAATTTCCCTTAGGGAGACAGGTTTGGAAGGTCCTGTTTCCTTATAACCAGTGGTGCCTATGTAAGTCTAAACTCGCGCAACTGCGCTTAACCACATCACAGAAACCTCAAAGCGATCATAACAAATAATATATAAACTAGTAAAAACTTTCCTTGTCAAGTAAAATGTTCAGACCGTTGGAATAAAAAACAGCAGTTTTTTCAGCCCACTCCTTTTAATTGCTGTAGAAGTTCACAGCACATAATTCCTATTACACATCTCGGTATCCAAGCACGGCTGTGAAGTCAAGGTTCTCAGTCCCCTTTTTTTCGCCAGGTTCATGTTTGTTTTTAAGAATAAGATTCTCACTTTTGATATTTGCTTTGGGCGGAGGACGCGTGTGAAAAGGAACAAAATATTTTTTCAATAAATAGAGAGAGAAATGTGTTAAGTATCAAAAAGTTATGTCTTCAGGTTCAACCGTACACTGCGTGGTTTAAGAATTAACTGGGGAAAATAAAAGTCTGCTATAGAAAGCATCTAAAGCGGCTAAACTAGGGCAGCCATGTACGTTGTTAAAAGGAGAATTAACTCTAGAATCTGTACTTCTGTAATGTGTGCAGTCTACCTTACGCTTATTATGGTTGCTAGTATGTTGCAAACCTTTATTAGAAAAAAAAGTCCAATATTGTATTAAATGTTTACAAGTAACATCTTTCCTCTACTTACAAACTGGTAATCATCACTGGCTTTGTATTTGAAGTATACATGGCCACAAGAGAGCTGTACACATTGGGCCAGATTACAAGTGGAGTGGTATTTAATTCTCCCGCTCAAGCATTGACTCTGCTAGAAGTAAGCTTTTTGCGCACGTCGGGTAGCGCTTGTATTACAAGATGAAAGTAAAAAGTTTTCACTTGCGTGCTAACCCAATGTGCGTAAAAAGCAGAACTTAGAATAGTGCACACACAATAATGTATTCCCCCATAAAAGTCGACAGAGCAAAAAAACTGGGGGGAAAAGAGAATACCCTACTCGCGCGCAAACCTGATTTCAAATTCTCAAGTGCGCTAACCAGACATGAAAATATTAATATTTCACATTCCAATGTTCTTCACATAGAAGAATATGTTATATTTATTCATAAATACATATTTCTGTGTATATATATATATATATATATATATATATATATATATATATATATATATATATATATATATATATATATATATATATAATGTATGTTTTTGTTTGGCACAAATATATATTTAAACCTATATATAGATGATTATATATAGGTATAGATATATATACAGATATATATATATATATATATATAGAGAGAGAAAATAACTCATTTTGTAGTTCATTAACAAATCTAGACAGGCCAGAAAACTTGTTTTTCCCACAGAAAACCTCTGAATTACATTTTTCCTATGCAGCAAAGGATTCTGGGTAAGATATGCAAATGAGGTTCACAATGACACACTTTTTTACTTTTAAGTCTGCTTTTCAGCAGATTCCCTTTACACCAAAGCATCGGTGTTCACACAGCTTATAAGCTTAACTAGGGTTAGTGCAGCGATTCATAACCATCCCAGGACAGACTGTTTCGTGGTTTTTGCCATTTATCAGCTGGGAGAAGGTTTGATTCACTGCTGGGTGAAGTTGATTTCTGGACAAAATACAACAACATTTAACATTGTATTTTGTCCAGATATATATATAGGAACATCTATTTAAAAATACATTGAAAATATTCTGCTACATGCAGAACATTAGAATGTGAAATATTTATAGTAAATACACACTATAACACTTTATTAAAAATGAATATTGGATAATTATGATTTTACATGTTTTCACAAAGGGCATCAATGAACACACACATATATATATATATATATATATACACATATAAATACATATGTACATATATACAGTATATATATATATATATATATATATATATATATATATATATATATATATATATATATTAGGGATGCAGTGAAATTTTGGCCGCAGAAACATGCAGCCGAAAATTGCATTTTTTTTGTTTTTTGTGTTTTTTTGCCTGTCATTTTCGGTAAAATATCGGGGGTTTTTTGTTTTTGTTTTTTTCAGTTTAATTTTTTTGCCTATTTTTTTTCGTGGTAAAATTATTGTGTAGCATATTGTTTTAAAGGGACAGTCAACACCAGCATTTTTGTTCTTTTAAAAGATAGATAATACCTTTATTACCAATTCTCCAGTTTTGCATAACCAACACAGTTATAATTATACACATTTTACCTCTGTAATTACCTTGTATCTAAGCCTCAGTAGACTGCCCCCTTATTTCAGTTCTTTTGACAGACTTGCATTTTAGCCAATCAGAGCTGTCTCCATGGTAAATTCACGTGCATGAGCTCAATGTTATCTATATGAAACACGTGAACTAATGCCCTCTAGTGGTGAAAAACTATCAAAATGCATTTAGATTAGAGGCGGCCTTCAAGGTCTAAGAAATTAGCATATGAACCTCCTAGGTTTAGCTTTCAACTAAGAATATCAAGAGAACAAAGCAAAATTGGTGATAAAAGTAAATTGGAAAGTTGTTTAAAATTACATGTCCTATTGGAAACATGAAAGTTTTTTTTGGACTTGACTGTCCCTTTAAGATATTTTTTGTCCAGTTTTAGTGTTTTACTTTCAGTACGAGTGTGGTTATTTTATTTTATTGGCTTGCAGGTTTTCAATTCGGATTAATTCATTGGTCTAATTATGCAAAAAAAAAAAAAAAAAAGATATTTTAAAATAATAAAAAAAAAAAAAACATTTTCGGTTTTCGGGCCAAGTGCATCTTGGATTTTCGGGTTCGGTCCAGAATTTCAATTTCGGTGCATCACTAATAAATATATATATATATACACACACACATACATTTAAACATGTATATGTGTGTATCTCTATGTTAAAGCTTTGACTGCCTTTTTTTCTCTCTCCAACACCTGAGACCTTAAATCTTTGAGCCCTTAAAACTTTTTTTTTTATTAGATAGTGTTATTATGAGTATAATTATGTAATGTATCTTTGATGTGTTTTGTGACACTTTTTTGTTAAAAAAACAGTTTACCAGAGCTCTGAGGTCGAGCTATCCCGACGAGCATTAACTTCAATTGCGCTCATGTTTACTTTCAACTTGTAATACAAGCCGAAAAACCCGAAGTGCACAAACACCTGCGATAAACCCCTTTTCACTCACTCCACTTGCAATCAGGCCATTATGGGGTAAATTTGGTAAGCTGCATTCTCAGCTTTTGAGGCTATGAGGAGCATGAGCAAATCTGCAGACACAAATTCAAGAAGCTGAAACTGCTTCTTTCGCATCTCCTCCTCTGCAGAACTCGTGCTCATTCGGATGATTAACAAGCCCTTGTCCCGCACTATTGGTTGTGTGAGAGTAGGGGGCGGCATTGCACAATATCGCCACATGCAGCATTGCCAGTGGCGACTGCACGTGGACAAGTTCTCTACTTGCAAACCTTTCTCCCTGCAATCATGATAAGATTGATATTTTGCACTGTCGAAGCATCTGAAAAACATAAATTATGCTTACCTGATAATTTCATTTTCTTCTGAAGGGAAGAGTCCAGGGCCGGATTGGGCCGCCGGGATACCGGGAAAAATCCTGGTGGGCCAGGCCGGGCCTGTATGTCAGTTGTCACAAACATAGACTGGCCTGCTTTATTCCTTTTTTTCTCTCCATTAAATAAATATTGGAATTTGCTGTCACCTTCCTGCTATTTGTTACTGCTTTATTCCTCACTATAGTCATCTCAGCTTCTGATTGGTTACTTCTTGGTGCCTGCCAGCCTCTTGCAGCCAAGACCCATTCCTTTTCTTATTGGCTGAAGGTACTGGTCTCTGCTTCTCAGCGCGACTTCTCATTGGCTGCTCTTGCGTTCTGTCAGTTTGCTTAGGGGCATGGCGGGTCTCCGGAGACCTTTAGTGGCTTGAACTTCTACTGCGGCTGCCGTGAGCTAATGTAACGTCTGAGGTGAACAACGATTTATTATTATTGTATTTTTGTATTACATGGTTAGTTTTATTTCTTTTTTTTCTGCAGTGGTTATCTGTAGCTTTCAGCAGGAGGGTCCGAGTCCCAAGAACAATACGAGTAAGTCAGAGGGGTTATCTAGATATCTTTTATTGCTCTTATGCTGTGTACAAGGTTAATGTTAAATTATATTAAAACCCCCCCACAAATAATAATTCTCAATCTCATTTTATTTGTAGAATTTGGCAAATGCTTAGGAAGTAATGCGTGCAATAACGTAGCCCAGTGGTGCATAGAGTGTAAAATATTCACCCCCAGGCAGCTGTCCATCATACATGGTCTAATATACTCTTTATTATAATACTTTATATATGAACATTGTTTATACATTGTGCTGATTCACAGTGATAGAAACGATATCAAGTTATGTAGCTCATACATGCTAAAATAATATATGAATTACCTGAAATGTAAGTCTGCCTGAATTGTTTATTATCATTTATTTGTATAGCATTCCAAGATTCTGACAATGAATTGTGTTTGCAAAACATGTGGTTGCCATGATGTAAACCTAATAAGAGTTCTACAGGCTGCTGTGCTAGGCATAAGCACTGGACATTTACGTTTTGTAGTGTATGCATGGGTATTTTGTATTTTATGTATAGCTGTTTTTTATACAATGGGAACAGGGCCAGAACAGGGGGCGAGGCTGTGATGGAGGGGGCGTGGTCGGTCTATACAAATTTCCAGGGTGGTATGATTTCCCAGTCTGGCCCTGGAAGAGTCCACAGCTGCATTAATTACTTTTGGGAATTCAGAACCTGGCCACCAGGAGGAGGCAAAGACACCCCAGCCAAAGGCTTAAACACCTCCCCACTTCCCTCATCCCCCAGTCATTCTGCCAATGAAACAAGGAACAGTAGGAGAAATATCAGGGTGAAAAAAGTTACAGCCACCTCAGAGATAAAAACACGGACGGGCGCTGTGGACTCTTCCCTTCAGAAGAAAATGAAATTATCAGGTAAGCATAATTTACGTTTTTCATCTTAAAAGGGAAGAGTCCACAGCTGCATTCATTACTTTTGGGAAAACAATACCCAAGCTAGAGGACACTGAATGCAATAATGGGTGGGTACAAAAGGCGGCCCCTTTGAAAGGTACCACAGCCTGAATTACTCAACACCCAAAAAAGAAAAAATAAGTACAAATGACACAGAGAAAAACCCAAGCCCAGGTAACTACACATCAGTTACACCCCGGCAAAGCTGAACTAGAGACCACTCAGACCCAGAGTCCGTCAGGTCCAAACAACCTCCGAAGCGTCTGCCCCATGGGACACGACACCCAAGAAGGCTAAAGATAAGGACCGCATCTGCCCCCCAAAAGGGAACCTGAGACCAGGAAATCCAAAGGAACTTTTCCTACTTAACACCTAAAAGCAACCCATGGTTGTCTTTACAAGGCAACGCCCAGGGAGACAAACTCCCTAGAACACAAGGACCCAAAAAGAAGTATCCATACACAGGGAACATGTCCTCAAAAGGACTTGAGGAACCCCTCATGTCCCCCAATCCCATACAATACCCTAAGGTACTCCAGGAGTCCCCTGAAGCTCCATAACATATCTAGAGCTGGAGGCTAGATAGGCCGAGACAGCAGGAACAGGATAAATATCCCAGCAGCTAGAACAGAGCTCTAGCAGAAAAAACTCAAAACAACTGAATAGGACTCTCAAAGACCTGTCTCTAAAAGGGAGGCTGACCCTATCGCTAACTCAAAACCTTCTAAAGGCGCGTCAAGCTAGTTAGCATCCAGACAAAAGCAAGTAGCTGTAACTGGATACACTATCACTCAGCAAATCACTGTGGATGGTTCCAACTGTAAACCACCAAGGGCGTACAGCCTACCGAATAGAGGTTCCAATAAGCGCCCCCCTCCCGGCACCTGACTCCGGTAGAAAGAAGGACATCCAAAGTCCTCCCTCAAGAAAGGGACAACAGCAGAAATGGTCAACACTGCGTAGAGTAACCGATCCCTAACCTTCCCTTCAGGATAACGGTCCCAGTCCAAAGGCTAGTCCAAAGATCGAAGACAAGAGTCCCAGACTACAGGAGAGAAGAGAGGATCAACGAGGAACAGAATCCCCTGTTAGACCGCTGCTACAAACGGCAATTTTACAGAGACTCAAAGAAACATTGTGCTTGGATACGAGACCCCCTACATGCAGTCGTGGACAAAAAAGAGCACACTTCCCAAGGGAAGAGTTCCAGCAAAACCCTCAGCATCCATATATTGGATATACGTAGTAGAAGCCCCCAGGGGAGCAAAACCCTCAGTCTCCTGCTGCAGGAACGGAGGAACCAAACACTACATCACAGCTCCCCTCCCAGGAACCTAAAACACAGGAAGGGAAAAAAACCATGCAAGGCAGGACCAAGGACCCCCAGGACTCCATGATACGAAGGTAATTCTGAACCCAGAGAACCCAAACCTCACTCTGAAAAAGAAGGGAATGAACAACGTAAAAAAAAACCCTACCATAGTGGTGATACCCCTCAGCCACATCGCCAACCCAGTTGAAAAGCACCTAGAGTCTACAGGAACATTGTGAATGCACCAGAAGACAGGTAGGGGCCTGTCAGAAAGGCCCAAGCCACACTCACAAAGGCATCTCTCACAGAGCCCCAGCCACAATGAAGAGGGCTCACGGGACCACAAATTCAAGTGAGAAGCGAACTGTCCCACGAAACTACAAATGAAGTATCTAGGAAAAAGGGACAACTGCTTGACCCTCGAAGGGCTTCCCTCCGTATCCAACTTAGACACCGCTACTGACAAGCCCCAAGGCTAGCGTAACATCGAGGACGCAACATACCCGAACGGCAAAGACCATAGTCCGACTGAGGGTATTAGCTGAAATAGATGACAGTCAGAGAGCTTGAAAAAGCTATTATTCAAGGAAAACTACCTTGAGCCGGCGAACGGAGTTGCAACTCCCACAGAAGGCAGGGAACTCCTGCATACCACCTCTCAGAGCAACATGACTCGGAAAAGAGAAAAACATGCCCACACACCCGATCAGACGATCTCCCCCCCAAAAGTGGGGAAGGACGAAGCTCTGTCATTGCAAGAAAAAGCGCATTAGGCTAACGAGTCAGCGTCCGGAAGAACCTCGAGTGAAAACCCAACGTTAATTACCCAGCACATCAGACCAAACAGGTCACACACATCTCCCAACTTCCATTTAAAGGAAAAAACGGTTCTAAGTCTCGGGGACCTGAAGAACCTAGAGTCGTCTGCAGAAGCAGAATCCTAGCCTAGACAAATAGCCCGATCGACCACCCTTAGAGTGATACGCACAACCCTCCATCCAGGGAAGTTGCATATAAACCACAGGCCTCATACATCAGAAGGATCCAAACCCGGAGTCCATAGAATAGGCCTAAAGGTATCCTCAGCACCTCGAAGGTGACTTGAACCCTGGTAACAGCTGAAAAAGCGCCCAACCAGTACCAGCCTGGTATAAGAGCACTCTGGAACCGTTCAAGGTCCAACAAAATTTGTCCCGAAGGATCGATAAATGAACTAGAAACAAAAATTCTAATATTCAACAAGTGCGCAACTGCCGAAGGAGTGCCCACGCGACCACGAGTCACAAGTATCGGTTCCAAAGAAGAACATTCATAAAACGAAATCTAACAGACCTGAGCTCAAGGAAAAACAAATTAAACACATCCATCTGGATCAAAAAATAAAATGAAAGGCAGCACCCATCGGGTGGACGCCCAAGGTGAATAAGAACGACAACAGGACCAGCCGAGTAGAGGTCCCATCCACCCAAGTTCAGAAAAGGAACCGAAAAACATATACAAATTAAAATGATAACGTTAAGGAGATTGGCTTCATCCCCTAACGTCATATACATTTTGCCATCCAATTTTTAGGCATCAGATCCCTCTGCCCAATAGGACTGGAATCCTCTAACATTGCCAAAAGATGTCTTAACAGAACCCTAAGGCGAGCCAGCAGAAGGCAAAATTATCCCTTGCCGAATCTGCTGGGGACCTCGGCTCCGAGATTGGGGCCCCTGAAGCCTCAGGGGCCAACGTTTCCCCGGGAGGCTGAACTGAATCAGGCGATCCCACGCTCGATGGGCCTAGGTTAACGGAACACGGACAGTATCGGATAAATACTTTACTTGGGAGATATAAATGAGACAGTGCCATAGAAATGGCCATGTGGAACTGTGCCGTAACCTCTGGCGGAAACAAGCCACTCTCCGGAGAAGGAGTGAAGGCCATAGGGACACCTGTGTGTGTAGCCGGGAAAGGGTCTTGGGCACGTGCCTCACGGGTTATAGAAACCTCGGACGCGGATGGCTCAACGCACTCTAAACTCCTAGACTCAGACAAAGAGAGTACTCTAGAACGGCACCCGGAACATAACTGATGGACATTAATTACCAGGGCCATTTCATATTCATCACAAGACACATACTCTGTATCGGAGGCATCCGTGTTGCGCATATCAGAATCCTCCATAATCTTCAGATTACAAAAAGAAAACTGTCACCCTTTGAGACCCCCAATGGCTGGGGCACTCACCACCTCCTGTGAACCAGACCGCCCACGAGCTAGACTCTCTCGGTCGCACACAGTCAGCATACGGAAGTGAAAACAATGTAACCGCACCCGTCATAAGGTGCACCATGCCAGTCACAAAAGGGCACATAATCTGGAAAGACTGTGCAATTAAAAAAAGGCCGTTATGTTCCGTAAACGCAGTGAGCATAAGTAAAGCTACACATTTGCAGATATAAACATATAACAAACATGATTAAAAGTCCCCCCTGTTCAATAACCCCCCTCAGGAGATATTAACCCATGATTCCTTATTAAGATTAAGATAAAAGGAGTCCCACTGGGACCCTACCTTGTTTTGTTAACATTAAATTCACATATCGAAAATAAAATTAAATGATCTTACCGGAATCTACGCCGTGGAACAGGAACACGACCCTTCAAGTGTGACAGATAGTAGCCTCACTTCTGACATGGACTTGAGTGAAGAAAGGTAGGCAGCGAAACTCGTCAACGCTGATTACCAAAGGAGTTGTTAATATGAGTCGAGATGGTTTCGCAGAAGAACCCCCCCTGCATCTCTGGACTCTAACTTTCATCCATGCTCTCAATGAGAGGCTGACAGGATTACTTAAAACTCCAGTCCCATTGCGAAGAGTACTACCCTCCATAACAGACTATTTCGAACTTCTGACACTTCTCTTCCAACCTCCTGTGACGAGAGGCAAAGAATGACTGGGGGATGAGGGAAGTGGGGGAGGTATTTAAGCCTTGGGCTGGGGTGTCTTTGCCTCCTCCTGGTGGCCAGGTTCTGAATTCCCAAAAGTAATGAACGCAGCTGTGGACTCTTCCCTTTTAAGAAGAAAAAGACTGTGCAGCTGAACACTATAATCAGTGAAGACTTTACAGTTCATGCTGCTGCAGACATTTAACCCCTACAACACAACAGTGAATTACAACATTTAGTTATTGGATACAGAGTTCTTCAAACAACGGGTCATGACCCATTACTGGGTCACAACACCATGTTTACTGGGTCGAGACTTGTGTGTGTGGTGTGTGCATGTGCTATATGAGAGTGTGTGTGTGGTTTGTGTTGTATGAGAGTGTGTGTGGTGTGTGTTATATAAGAGTGTGTGTGTGGTTTGTGTTGTATGAGAGTGTGTGTGGTGTGTGTCTGTGTTATATGAGAGTGGGTGGTTTGTGTTATATGAGAGTGTTTGCGTGTGTGGTTTGTGTTGTATGAGAGTGCGGGTCTGTGTTATATAAGAGTGTGTGTGGTGTGTGTTATATAAGAGTGTGTGTGGTGTGTGTTATATAAGAGTGTGTGTGTGGTTTGTGTTGTATGAGAGTGTGTGTGGTGTGTGTCTGTGTTATATGAGAGTGGGTGGTTTGTGTTATATGAGAGTGTTTGCGTGTGTGGTTTGTGTTGTATGAGAGTGCTTGTGGTGTGTGTTATATGAGAGCGTGGGTCTGTGTTATATAAGAGTGTGTGTGGTGTGTGTTATTTGAGAGTGTGGGTCTGTGTTATATAAGAGTGTGTGTCGTGAGTGCTATATGAGAGTGTATCAAAATAAAGTATGTCCCGGAGTCGAGAATGATGATAAAATAATCCTTTATTAGCTAGACTTCAGAGTGTGTGCGGTGTGTTGCATGAGAGTGTGTGTGGTGTGTGTTGTATGAGAGTGTATGTGTGATGTGTGTTGTATGAAAGTGTGTGTGATGTGTGTTGTATGAGTGTGTGTGGTGTGTTGTATGAGTGTGTGTGGTGTGTGTTGTATGAGAGTGTGTGGAGTGTGTTGTATGAGAGAGTGTGTAATGTGTCGTATGAGAGTGTGTGTGATGTGTGTCGTGTGTGATGTGTGTCATATGAGAGTGTGTGTGATGTGTGTCATATGAGAGTGTGTGTGATGTGTGTCGTATGAGAGTGTGTGTAAATTGTGTCGTATAAGAGTGTGTGTGATGTGTGTCGTATGAGAGTGTGTGTGATGTGTGTCGTATGAGAGAGTGTGGTGTGTGTCGTATGAGAGTGTGTGGTGTGTGTCGTATGAGAGTGTGTGGTGTGTGTCGTATGAGAGTGTGTGTCATTTGAGAGTGTGTGATGTGTTTTGTATGAGAGTGTGTGTGATGTGTGTTGTATGAAAGTGTGTGTGATGTGTGTCGTATGAGAGTGAGGTTTGTGTTGTATGAGAGTGTGTAGTGTGTTATATGAGAGAGTTTGGTGTGTTTTATATGACAGCGTGTGTTGTGTGTTGTATGTTGTATGATAGCGTGTGTTGTGTGTTATATGAGAATGTGTGATGTGTGTCGTATGAGAGTGTGTGTGTCGTATGAGAGTGTGTGTGTCGTATGAGAGTGTGTGTGATGTGTGTCGTATGAGAGTGTGTGTGATGTGTGTCGTATGAGAGTGTGTGTGATGTGTGTCATATGAGAGTGTGTGTCGTATGAGAGTGTGTGATGTGTTTTGTATGAGATTGTGTGTGATGTGTGTTGTATGAAAGTGTGTGTGATGTGTGTCGTATGAGAGTGAGGTTTGTGTTGTATGAGAGTGTGTAGTGTGTTATATGAGAGAGTTTGGTGTGTTTTATATGAGAGCGTGTGTTGTGTGTTGTATGAGAGCGTGTGTTGTGTGTTGTATGAGAGGGTGTGTGATGTGTGTCGTATAAGAGTGTGTGGTGTGTGTCGTATGAGAGTGTGTGTGTCGTATGAGAGTGTGTGTGTGTCGTATGAGAGTGTGTGTGATGTGTGTCGTATGAGAGTGTGTGTCGTATGAGAGTGTGTGATGTGTTTTGTATGAGAGTTTGTGTCGTATGAGAGTGTGTGTCATGTGTGTTGTATGAAAGTGTGTGTGATGTGTGTCGTATGAGAGTGTGGTGAGTGTGTCGTATGAGAGTGTGAGGTGTGTGTTGTAAGAGTGTGTAGTGTGTTATATGAGAGAGTTTGGTGTGTTTTATATAAGAGCGTGTGTTGTGTGTTGTATAAAAGTGTGTATGATGTGCAATGTGTGTCGCATGAGAGTGTATTTGATGTGTGCTATATGAGAGTGTGTGTGGTGTGCGTCGTATAAGAGTGTGTGGAGTGTGTTATATGAGAATGTGTGATGTGTGTCGTATGAGAGTGTGTGTGTTGTATGAGAGTCTGTGTGTCATATTAGAGTGTGTGTGATGTGCGTCGAATGAGAGTGTGTGTTGTATGAGAGAGTGGTGTGTTTTATATGAGAGCATGTGTGGTGTGTGTTATATGAGAGAGTGTTTGGTGTGTGTTAAATAAGAGGGTGGTGTATGAGTGTGTGTGTTTTATTACCTTTTACAACACTTACAAGTTTGGTTACAATCAGGAATAAAGTATAAACACATTTTAGTCACTTTGTCAAAAATTGCAGCTATCTTGTATACTACTTCAGACATTTACAAACCAAGCATAAAAATAGGGTCGTGAGAGGTATTTTGTATCATTGTACTGGGTCTTGGGGAAAAAAGTTTTAAAGAACCCTGGATTAGAATGTCCCTTTAATTACTATTTCTGAATGAGTAAAAAGAAATTATTTGCATTTAACTCAAAGCAGTTGCAAAACCAAGGCTAGTGCCAATGTATAAA
>NC_069500.1:66427769-66520269 GCF_027579735.1 Bombina bombina | reverse complement strand
TGGCTACATACATAGTATAGCCTTACTATGTATAAATACAATTTATGTTATATCCCCATTTAATAATCATGCCCCGTACCATACAAATTAGAGTAGGTACCATTGAAATGCTTAGCAATTATTATCCTTTTCTTAATGAGCCTTTTTTGCATCCATATCTGATGAGGTTAGACTTAAGAGCATTGCAGGATCATTACATACCCATAACTAATATTGTTTAACATTAAGCTAATAGTATGTTCAAATGTTCCTTCAAGTTTTATTTTTGTTTTTAACTTAGGACATTGTGACTGCCTCCCGACAGCTGTAAGCTAGAAATGCGTCCCGGTAACCCTGACAACGTATACACGCTGGCCGGCAGCATAGGGCTGTTCAGATGTGACGTCACTTCCGGTACGGCACCAGAGACTTACGTTACAGGAGACTTAATAGAAGTTTAAATGTTTAAGACCCAGTGAGTGCTACTATTATTACGGACTTTTTATATATATATATATATATATATATATATATATACACACACACATACAGAGAGAAGTGCACTCACAGGAACGAACAACGAACAACTGGCTCTAAGCACACTGAGCAAGGAGTCCACGTCTGCTTGCCCCTTTTTCCCATAGGGAGACTAAATACATACAGAGAGAACTGCACTCACAGGAACGAACAACTGGCTCAATACCATTGTTAGCCTGTTTTATGGCGATTTACCACCTGGGTGCAGCTTTTTAGCCCAGTAATGCTTTTCACAGAGTAGAACTTTCCTGTAGTATATCAGTCTGATTCTGCCTATTACGGTCAGTCCAGCTCCGAAATACCAGGCAATTCCTCTCTGAACAAGGAACACAGCAGCCCCAGACAATCGTTGAGCAAAAAGAGGCTGCTTCTAGGGTGGTAACTAGCCATAGAACAAGCTATTATGCTATTATTCGTTCCCAGGTTAAGCGCTTCTCTCTTTTTATTTATGCAAATTATGACCCTTAGGGAAGTCTCCCTAAGTGTGATGCGGGAATCCAGACGTGGACCCGTTGCTCAGTGTGCCTAGAGGGATATGGCTGCACCTCACTGACGAGGCCCACAATAGGCCGAAACGTACGTCTGGGGTTTTGCTGTTTCTCTTGTTCAGAGAGGGATTGCCTGGTATTTTGGTTCTGGACTGTACTGCTAAGTCAGGATCAGACTGATATGCTACAGGAAAGTTCTTCTCTGTGAAAGGCACATATTGAGCAAAAAGAGGCTGCTTCTAGGGTGGTAATTAGCCATAGAACAAGCTATTATTCGTTCCCAGGTTGAGCGCTTCTCTCTTTTAATAAATATATATATATATATATATATATATATATATATATATATATATATATATACACACACACACACACACACACATTAATACACAGTAAAAGCAAAAGCTTTTAAGGACAGATTTAAAATTGTTTTAATTTTTATCAGGTAACAGACTAGCTTTTATTTTATTTGTAAAAAAACTAGTTTCCTGTGGCCCCATTAATATTGCATTTAATTTTTTAGAACACTTGTACAGCTCATAGAGTGCAAATGATCTTTATTCACAATATTGTCCCTTTATTTTTATTCTTGCTTGAAGTAGATATCAAACACTCTTTGAGGGTTGGTTCCTCAAAAGGTTTATTTGTATATAGCAATGTAAGAAACCATCTGCATATCTATATGTATGCATCTTGTTTTCTCTCACACTCTTGTAGAGCTGTAATCAGTACTGGATAATACAAAAGCTACCATATGAAGGCAAGGGCAGAAAACAAGAATGATCTCTAAGCATGAGGAAACTCTATGGTGATAAGTCCAGTAAGAAGTCCTTGTGTAAGAAGCCTGCATACTGAAAGGTGGCAACTTATTTCTGAACTCAAAAACCACAAGAAGTGCAAGAGATAACCCAATAGCCAAATACAGATGGCCCTCGGTTTACAACGGTTCAATTTACATCGTTTCAGAATAACAACCTTTTTTCCAGTCATGTGACTGCTATTGAAAAGCATTGAGAAGCAGTGCATTTATTAAAATAGCCAGTAGGTGGAGCTGTCCGCTTGTGTTGCAGCAAAGCCAAGCAAGTCAAGTTTAACCAGACCTGAGCTATCGAGCAGATTTCAAAGGATCAAGATCTTCCTGTCTATAACTCAGTCCAGATAGGCATTCATAGAAAGAACTGTTTGCAGAAAAATGCAAGTGAAGTCTGTGTTGTGTGGTTATTTTATTAGGTTTATAATGCTGTTTAGCAAATGTTTTTGTTCATTTAACTTAGTTTAATTATATATTCTGTGCTGTGTGATTATTTTATTAGGTTTATAATGCTGTTTAGCATTTAAAGTCTTCATTTCAAAGCTTTAAAAATAATGTATTAGCCGTTACTTATTACAATTTTGAGAGGGGCCTGGAACCTAACTCCCTCACTTCCCTTTGACTTACATTATAAACTGGGTTTCAATTTACAACGGTTTCGATTTACAACCATTCCTTCTGGAACCTAGCCCCGGCGTAAACTGAGGGCTACCTGTAGATGGTTTGAAACATTTCTCTTCTTTCCATAAAGCAACAGTCTTTGGCTGAATGAACAGTAGTCAGGATTGGAAGGCTAAAGGAACATAAATACTAAATACATTTTATAAGCATAGTATTGAGGTTTTCCCCTACTTTTCTCTACTCATGGGTGCCGCTATTTTGGATTCTGGTTTTCACATATTTTTAGTGCTGATCTGTTTGCACATGTGCAGCAACTCCGCTTCAGATACCTGCAGTGTAACCTAAGTTACAAATGATGGCACCCATATTTAGAGGGAGGTGCATGAAATGTATTTAGTGTTTAAGGTCCCTTTAACCCCTTAATGACAACTGATGTACCAGGTACGTCATGCATTAACAACCAGTTAATGACAATAGACATACCTGGTACGTCAGTTGTCTAAGAGAGTGCTGGAAGCGATCGCAATCGCTTCCAGCAGCTCTCAGGGTATTGCAGTGATGCCTCCATATGGAGGCATCCTGCAATACCTTTTCAGAAGACTCCGATGCAGAGAGAGCCACTCTGTGGCCCTCTCTGCACTGGTAGCGATGGTGCCGGTTCGTTGGTGGGTGGGAGCATATCAGGGAGGCGGGTGGGCGGCCCATCGCTACCCGGCATCCGGTTCCTGTAAGTGCTATGTGCACGCCGGGTGCCGGGAGCGTGCGGGGACGCGCGTGCGCGATTAGCTGGCCACTGACACCAATGAGGAGGGAAGAGGGGGGAAAAAAGAATTAAAAAAAATAAATATATAAGGATCTGGGAGGGGGTTGGGGTATTGTGGGGGGCTGCTACACTACAGAAAACATTAAAAATTGCAAAAAAGATAAAAAAAACACTTGTTTTTGGGGCAAATTGGGTACTGGCAGACAGCTGCCAGTACCCAAGATGGCGGCAATTAGGTAGGGGAGAGGGTTAGAGAGCTGGGGGGGGGGGGGATCATGGAGGTTGGGGCTAAGGCAGGGGTCCATCACAGCTAAAACATTTTTATTTTTTTTATTAAAAAAAGAAAAACTCCTTTTATTTAGTACTGGCAGACTTTCTGCCAGTACTTAAGATGGCGGGGACAATTGTGGGGTGGGGGAGGGAAGAGAACTGTTTGGGAGGGATCAGGGGGTGGGATGTGTCAGGTGGGAGGCTGATCTCTACCCTAAAGCTAAAATTAACCCTGCAAGCTCCCTACAACCTACCTAATTAACCCCTTCACTGCTGGGCATAATTTACGTGTGGTGCGCAGCAGCATTTAGTGGCCTTCTAATTACCAAAAAGCAATGCCAAAGCCATATAAGTCTGCTATTTCTGAACAAAGGGGATCCCAAAGAAGCATTTACAACCATTTGTGCCTTAATTGCAGAAGCTGTTTGTAAATAATTTCAGTGGGAAACCTAAAGTTTGTGACAAAATTTGTGAAAAAGTGAACTTTTTTTTTTATTTGATGACATTTGGCGGTGAAATGGTGGCATGAAATATACCAAAATGGGCCTAGATCAATACTTTGGGTTGTCTTCTAAAAAAAAAATATATACATGTCAAGGGATATTCAGGTATTCCTGACAGATATCAGGGTTCCAATGTAACTAGCGCTAATTTTGAAAAAAAGTTGTTTGGAAATAGCAAAGTGCTACTTGTATTTATGGCCCTATAACTTGCAAAAAAAGTAAAGAACATGTAAACATTGGGTATTTCTAAACTCAGGACAAAATTTAGAAACTATTTAGCATAGGTGTTTTTTGGTGATTGTAGATGTGTAACAGATTTTGGGGGTCAAAGTTAGAAAAAGTGTGTTTTTTTCAATTTTTTCCTCATATTTTATATTTTTTTTATAGGAAATTATAAGATATGATGAAAATAATGGTATCCTTAGAAAGTCCATTTAATGGCGAGAAAAACGGTATATAATATGTGTGGGTACAGTAAATGAGTAAGAGGGAAATTACAGCTAAACACAAACACCGCAGAAATGTAAAAATAGCCATTGTCATTAAGGGTAAGAAAATTGAAAAATGGTCCGGTCATTAAGGGGTTAAGTTACCATTTACCAAGTCCAAGGCTCAGGCTAGCAGGAAACAGCATTACACTATCAGTTTGCTCTCCTGACTGGTAAGCTACAGTTTTTTTTTCAAACTTGCTAATAGCTGAGTCAATTTCAGTGACATTTTTGAGAAAATTGTACAAACCTTTTTAGGTTTTAGGAAATTCCTCTATTTGAAGTAGCCACTCTTCATAAACTACCACTTAAGAGGCATGCAAATTTTAAGAGGAAGAAAGACAATATGGAAAAATCTTTGTAGTTGTTCAACTGATTATGAAAAAAATATGCAAAGGACTAACTGAATCACTTCTAGGATGGAAGTCATTAAACCTAGAATCTCCATGTAGTCCCTTGACCAGATAAAAGATTGAGATTCCTGAAACCCTAAACAGTTTTAGAGATCTTTATTTTTTAGGGGAACCTTGACAAACTTGTTTACCTATTTCAAATGCATAACTGTATGAAAAGTGCCTTTCTTTGGAACAATGAAAATTGTTAGAAAATAACCAGTACATTGTTCTTGATTGAACAGGGTACAGCTAGATCTAAATAGAACCAAAAGATTTTGAAGAATAGCTCAAAAGGATCTGTTCCGTCACTGTTAATGCAGGACAATAAATAATGAGAAGGAAGCAAAATAGACAATAGAAATAAATTGGAAAGTTGTTTAAAATTGTATGCTCTATCCAAATCACAAAAGAAAAATTGTGTTTCATGTAGCTTTAAACAGTTACAAGAAGAATTTGAGTAAAATTAATCTACTTATAAAGCATTAGGCAATGGTAAGTCAATTAGTTATGCACCAGGTCCAATTTAAAATTGACCCCCCCCACTTAAAATCTAAAAATTGCAAGTTACTTTTGGCATATTTCTTTATGTATTAGTTCACTTATTTACCGTCTCTATTGTGTGCTGAGGTGCTTTTGTTTATAGGTGTCTATACAGTGACAATATTGGGTACTGATTGATACTGTCTGTGGTGCCGTCATTAATGATGAATGATACTTAATGGTTTTGTTTATCTAAGGAAGTTACATAGTTGAGATAATAGACAGGTGGGTTGATCATATTTTTCCGGGATTCTCATTGGATGTAGTTTTTTTTGTGTGTGAACTGATTGAGTAAAGGGTTTCACATAAGTTAAGTATTTCTGCATTTCTCACTGTTGGGGTTGGTCTGAGGCAGTGCCTCAGTCATGTGACATTTACAATCATACAATTCAGTGCAGGTGAATAATCTTTAGATTTGGGTATGCACAAGATGCCCTTAATTAAAGAGACATTAAATACAAATTTTGACCTGCATGATAATGTACCTTCATATCTGAGACAAATTTAACAGTGAATTAGGCAGCTTTAGTTTGTCAAATGAGCATATTGGGTTTTTTTTTTTTTTTTTTTTGGTTTTTTTTCACTGTTCCCCAGAACAAAAGAACCCTTGCTAACCAATCACATACTAATACATACGTCACATGAACTGTTTGCACATATGCAGTTAAGAAAAGACACTAGGGTAGCCCCGCCCTCTTGTCTTAAGGTTGCGTAGCACTGATTCAGCTTAGTTATTTAGTAATAATTCAAAAGGTATTTAAACAGACACACATTCCTTTCTAATCTCCATCTAATAGCTAAATATAAATACATACTTAAATATATACAATAACATTCACACCGACCTAACTACCTAGCATGCCTACTGCTATAATACTTTTTCTATCATGACTGTTGATGCAAAAATGATAATCCACCTTTAAAGAATCAAATGATTACAGAGAAAGTAAGGTAAACAAAAGCTCACAGCAAATTCGCTAAAAGTATTAACCTAGGCATCCCTGAGAGATAGTGGAAAAAATATCAGATGCATTTTACAGCAAAATAAATAATAAATGTATATTGCAATAATGTTTCACTTTCAATAAACATTTAATGCATTGTTGAAATCTTGAGTTTAATTGTTCTTTAAGTATTATTCTACTGTTATTATTTAAGAAAAATAAATAGGTAACCTACTGCATCAATGTATAAATACAGAGAGTTTATTAATAAATATATACACACATCTATTATTTAGAATTACACTATATCCCATGCATACATAGATTTGCCTATTATTTATACATGTATAATGCATTTGTAAACCATTATGCTTAACCTCAATTCTCTTAGGAGTTCCACCATGGAAAAAGCCAATATAAGTCTCAAATTTCCCACTGGTTGTGCGACTGGAGCGTTTACTCTCAGGCGGACACTCAAGGCGGATATCCTCTCTGCAGCTATGTGCCTGCTCGCTCATGACATTTCTCTGGAGACGCAGCAGCAATAAACACACATCTCTACTGGTACACACAGAATATATAATTAGGAGGCTGAGACAATCCAGGATGTGAACCAAGCAGGCAGAGAGACAGTCTTGGAATATTTGTAATCTCCTTTAACTTGTTCATTGCTGAGAACACACTGTCACAGATGCAGCAACATCTTTACAAACAACAGTCCTTTCATGTACACATTCATACAACATTAATCAGTAGTAACAGATGTTTGTTATTTTATTACATTTCTCCATATTGATAAAATATTTTTTTTTTTGTATTGTCCTATTATAATCTTGGTGATTAAACTAAAAGGTAGACAAGACTTCCCTACACTATGTAACCTGTCTTAAATAGCCAAAGAATGCTGGTCATTCTACTGAAATAGTGACAGATATTCATAGGTGAGGAGTGTTTAGGAGCAAGGCTTAGTTAAAATAAAAGTACCAGCAAACCTCACATACCTTCAAGACTGTCTGCTTCTTTAAAGGAATAGTCTAGTCAAAAGTGATTCAGTTAGAGCATACAATTTTAAGCAACTTTCTAATTTACTCCGATTTTCCATTTTTCTTTGTTCTCTTTATTTGAATTTATGCTTAGTAGCCAACCATTTTTGGTTCAGAACCTGGGTAGCGCATGCTGATTGGTGGCTAAATTTAGACACCAATCAGAAAGTGCTACCCAGGTACTGAACCATAAATGGGCCGGCTCATATGCTTACATTCTTGCTTTTTCAAATAAAGATAGCAATAGAATGAAGAAAAATTCATAATAGGAGTAAATTTGAAAGTTGCTTAAAATTGCATGCTCTATCTGAATCATGAAAGTTTAATTTTGACTAGACTATTCCTTTAATAATCTCTACACATATGATTTTTCCTTTTACAAGAGTTCATGTCAATTGGTGTCTACAGGATTAGTAAAGTAGCTAGCAACATGCTCTCAATAATGAATGGGGAACCTCTGTTTTTTTTTTTAAATCATAACATTGGAGGACAATATTGGCCAAACCCAGGATTTAAGAAAAAAAATTTGGACCGAAGCTATGCACCACTAAAAGTTCCCCAAGCTACATCTAGAATGCAAGTGCTACCCAAACACCGACAATGCCTCCACCAGACACCAAAAGCAACCTGCTGTTTCAGTGACTATTCATGTGTGCAAGAACCCCGCCAGGACATAGGCACAAATGCTAAAAACTTGGCAATACGATCAGATTTTGGCTGTTGTGCCTTGGGCAGCAATATCTGTCTCGCATCGTTGCAACAACTCGTATGTTCCTGAGAGTGGCCTCCAGTGTCCATTATGATCAGCATATTCACTTTAAAGAAAACCTGAACTGAAGCAGGCCGAGTCTGAAATAGGAAAAAAACTAAATGGATCCTTTTGAACATACATTTCTGCCTTCTGTGCAAGGAATTGATTACTCATAAGTACATTATGTTACATCAAGAACTGGCAAACTAGAATGTTGGAGAAACTGTACCAGTCACAGTACAACTATAATTATAACACAACAACCCACAAGCATAACATTGTTTTATTCATTTCATATGGCAAGTAAAACATGGGATATCTTTAAGAGATAAGAGATGCCATATCTTCCATAAATATAACACTTCAGCTACACTCTAACTTCTTAAATATTTCTGAATTAATCATCGGCTGCATCACATCATCATTTATTTTACAAGGTGCCATTTCCCCCTTTCCTACTAGTAAAAATAATAAATAGGCAAAATGTCAAACAAAAACAAATAATACAACAATCTGCTGTTGATCACAAAGAAAGTTCAGAGGTTCCTCTTTAGTGTGTACTTAAAGGACCACTCAAACAGTAGAGTTACATAATTAACAAATCCATAATAAAAAGATAAAAGTCAATAGAACTTACTCTGCATGTTAAATAAGCAGCAGATTTTATATATATTTATATAGGACGGAAATATTAATTCTAACGGAAACTACTCTAATGGCGAGTGTTGATTATAAATGAATCATGGTTTGATGAATAAAGGTGTGTTACTACTATATGACAAATACATATACACTATATGACCAAAAGTATGTGGACACCCCTACCAGTTTGAGACATCCATAGGTATAATGCATTTGCATAAAATCCAGCACACAGCCATGAATCCGCCATAGACAAACATTTGCAGTACAATGGAACTGAAGAGCTTACGGACTTTATATATGGCACTCTCATAGGATGCCACCTTTGGCACAAGGCAGTTTGTGAAGTTAGATGGAAAAATCTGAGTGTGGGCGGATGCAAGAAGAATGCTAAATACTGGAATGCACAGTGCCCACTGTAAAGTTTGGTAATAATGGTACAGTGTTTTTCAGGGTTTAGGCTAGGCTCCTTAGTTCCAGTGAAGGGTCATCTTATGTTGAGGATACAAAGACATTTTAGACAATTGGGTAATCCCAACTTTGTGACAACAGTTTAGTGAAGGATCTTTCTGGTTTCAGATTTACTGGGCCCTTGTGCACAAAGCAAGGTACATGAAGACATCGTTTGACGAGTTGGCTTGGCAGAACTTGAATGGCGTGCACACAGCGCTGACCTCAACACTGAACACCTTTGGGATGAACAGTAATGATGATTGTGGGCTACACCTTCTCATCCAACAACAGTGCCTGACCTCACAAATGCTCTATTGGCTGTAAGGACACAAATTCCCAGGGACTCAAAATCTTGTCTAAAGCCTTCCTAGAAGAGTTGAGGCTGTTACAGCCACAAGGAGGGAGGTGGGGGGGGGGGGGGGGGGAGTGGTGGATTCCGTATAAATGCCCATGGTTTTGGAATGGGATGTCCAACAAGATCATATAGGTGTGATATTCAGGTGTTAAACCTCTTGAAATATATGGACAAAAGTATGTTAACTTTAAACGTGACCTGTCTATTCTTCTTTTAAAAATATCTTCTTATCCATAGTGAGTGTCAAGCCTTGGTAGAGCATAATTTAATTACCTTCTTTTCTTCTTTATATTTGACTGTATACTGAGTCATTGTATATTGTGAACTTAAGTTTGTATTTTCATACTAGAATACAGTTGCAATTTTTTTGTTTTTGGAAAGGAAAAAAAAAAAAAAAAGACTATAGTCTATAATACATCAAATTATATGTGATGGCATTACATGAATAGACTTTGCGTTCAAAGGCTTACATTTTGATAGGAAACATCTGTTCTGTAATGTTGACATCTGGGGATGGTACCCTGCATTTTTTTGTTTTTCTGTTAAGTACAAATAACATTGAAAGTTTTCTTCAATTTTGTGAAAAAGCTCAGAGTAAACATATGTAATTGGGTCTAAAATTCTTATGGAATGTGTTTGTTCTTCCTAGTTTATTTGAAACATTTGGCTATTGTGCTACTGAAGAGAAACAGTGTTATATGTATCCAAAGTGAAGGAATTTCTAAGATTGCAGAGTGAATATTTTCTATTTAATAGGCCGGATATATCAACTTTAGTATATAGGGTTAATTAATGACTCGGTTATTTTATTTAAATCACTCAAGTAGGGATATCCTGCAATTCTGATTTGTTTTAAGGGAACTCATATTTCTCTTAAAATTATGTTATTAGCTATGTAAGATAAATGGTTATACAGTATCTCACAAAAGTGAGTACACCTCTCACATTTTTGTAAATATTTTATTATATCTTTTCATGTGACAACACTGAAGAAATTACACTTTGCTACCATGTAAAGTAGTGAGTACACCCCTAAGGCCCAAAGTGTCAATATTTTGTGTGGTCACCATTATTTTCCTGCACTGCCTTAACCCTCTTGGGCATGAAGTACACCAGAGCTTCACAGGTTGCCACTGGAGTTCTCTTCCACTCCTCCATGACGACATCACCGAGCTCAATAGGGTTTAGGTCTGGAGACATGCTTGGCCAGTCCATCACCTTTACCCTCAGCTTATTTAGCAAGGCAGTGGTCATCTTGGAGGTGTGTTTGGGGTCGTTATTATGTTGGAATACTACCATGCAGCCCAGTCTCCGAAGGGAGGGGATCATATTCTGCTTCAGTATGTCACAGTACATGTTGGCATTCATGGTTCCCTCAATGAACTGTAGCTCCCCAGTGCCGGCAGCACTCATGCAGACCCAGACCATGACTTTCCTACCACCATGCATGACTGTAGGCAAGTCACACTTGTCTTTGTACTCCTCACCTGATTGCCGGCACACACACTTGACACCATCTGAACTTAATAAGTTCATCTTGGTCTCATCAGACCACAGGACATGGTTCCAGTAATCCATGTCCTAAGTCTGCTAGTCTTCAGAAAACTGTTTGCCGGCTTTCTTGTGCATCATCTTTAGAAGAGGCTTCCTTCTGGGACAACAGCCATGCAGACCAATTTGATGCAGTGTGTGGTGTATAGTCTATCACTGAAAGGCTGACCCCCCACCCCTTCAACCTCTGCAGAAATGCTGGCAGCACTCATATGTTTATTTCCCAAAGACAACCTCTGGATATGACGCTGAGCACGTGCACTTAACTTCTTTGGTCGACCATGGCGAGGCCTGTTCTGAGTGGAACCTGTCCTGTGAAACCGCTGTATGGTCTTGCCCACCGTGCTGCAGCTCAGTTTCAGGGTCTTGGCAATCTTCTTATAGCCTAGCCCATCTTTATGTAGAGCAACAATTCTTTTTTTCAGATCTTCAGGGAGTTCTTATAGCGCTGCGGAATCTGTTGGCGCTCTACAAATGACCGATAACTTGCCATGAGGTGCCATGTTCAACTTCCAGTGACCAGTATGAGAGAGCGATAACACCAAATTTAACACACCTGCTCCCCATTCACACCTGAGACCTTATAACACTAACGAGTCACATGACACCGGGGAGGGAAAATGGCTAATTGGGCCCAATTTGGACATTTCCACTTTGGGGTGTACTCACTTTTTCGGTTTAGACATTAATGGCTGTGTGTTGGGTTATTTTGAGGGGACAGCAAATTTACACTGTTATACAGGCTGTACATTCACTACTTTACATTGTAGCAAAGTGTAATTTCTTCAGTGTTGTCACAAGAAAAGATATAATAAAATATTTTCAAAAATGTGAGGGGTGTACTCACTTTTGTGAGATACTGTATGTATACCTCTAGTATGAGGACAAGCTTAAGCAGTGGCATACAAAGAGAAAGAGCTGTAATGAATAGGATGAGATGTAATGAAGGTGTACATGCAACAGCAGCATATGAAGCGGATGACATGTAAGGGTGGCCTATGAGGAGGACAAGATGTAAAGATGGCCTATGAGGAGGACAAGATGTAAGGATGGCCTATGAGGAGGACAAGATGTAAGGATGGCCTATGAGGAGGACAAGATGTAAGGATGGCCTATGAGGAGGACAAGATGTAAAGATGGCCTATGAGGAGGACAAGATGTAATGATGGCCTATGAGGAGGACAAGATGTAAGGATGGCCTATGAGGAGGACAAGATGTAAGGGTGGCCTATGAGGAGGACAAGATGTAAGGGTGGCCTATGAGGAGGACAAGATGTAAGGGTGGCCTATGAGGAGGACAAGAAGTAAGGATGGCCTTTGAGGAGGACAAGATGTAAGGATGGCCTATGAAGAGGACAAGATGTAAGGGTGGCCTATGAGGAGGATAAGAAGTAAGGATGGCCTATGAGCCGGACAAGAAGTAAGGATGGTCTGTGAGGAGGACAAGATGTAAGAATGGCCTAAGAGGAGGACAAGATGTAAGGGTGGCCTATGAGGAGGATAAGAAGTAAGAATGGCCTATGAGGAGGACAATATGTAAGGATGGCCTATGAAAACAATATGTAAGGGTGGCCTATGAGGAGGACAAGACGTAAGGATGGCATATGATGAGAACAAGATATAACTGGGGTATATGACAAGGGTGAGATGTGAAGGTGCCATATCAAGATATAGCATAGGTATATGACAAGGGTGAGATGTTATGGTGGCATATGAGAAGAACAAGATGTAAGGGTGGCATATGAAGAGGCCAACGTGGAACAGTGGCATATGAATAGGATGAGATGAAAAGGTTGCATATGAAGAGGATGACATGTAAGGGTGGCATATGACAAGGACAAGGCATAACAAAAGTATATTGAAAGGATTAGATGTAAGGCTGGCATATGAGGATGGTACAATATAATGGAAGAATAAGACAAGGATTAGATATAAGGGTGGCATATGCGGAGGACAATATATAACAGAGGCATATGACAAGGACAAGATGTAAGGGTGGCACATGAGGAGGACAAGCTATAACGGAGGCATATGACAAGGACGATATGTATGGGTGGCATATGAGGAGGACAAGATATATAATGGAGGCATATGACAAGGATGAGATGTATGAGTGGCATATGAAGAGGACAAGATATATAATAGAGACATATGACAAAGATGAGATGTATGCGTGGCATACAAGGAGGACAAGATATATAAAGGAGGCATATGAGAAGGATGAGATGTAAGGGTGGCATATGAGGAGGACAAGATATAACAGAGTTATATTTTTATCTATAGCAGAAACAAAAGAGGCTGGTGTTGGGGCCGAAGATAGGATAAAAAAAAGCCTGGGGGATGGTGTTGGTGTCTGAACAGCTAGAAGAGCTCCTTTAGTAAAACAAAATGTTACTTGTTTTCTAGCAAAAAAAGCACTTAGAAATTCTCAGTGTAGACATAGTCTTTAATGAGATAAGGGAGATACCAGTATAAAACTTAAAGGGACAGTCTACCATAGAATTGTTATTGTTTTAAAAGAGAGATAATCCCTTTATTACCCATTCCCCAGTTTTGCATAAACAACACAGTTATATTAATATACTTTTTACCTCTGTGATTACATTGTATCTAGGAACCTTCTTCCAGCCCCCTGATCACATGACTGTGACTGTTTATTATCTATTGTCTTAAAATTAGCATTGTTTTGTGCTAAATCTTAAATAACCCCCTGTGCTTGAACACAGTGTTATCTATATGGCCCACGTGTACTTTCTGTCTCTTTGTGTTGAAAAGAGATTTAAAAAGCATGTGATAAGAGGCAGCCCTCAAAGGCTTAGAAATTAGCATATGAGCCTACCTATGTTTATTTTAAACTAAGAATACCAAGAGAAAAAAGAAAATTTAATGATAAAAGTAAACTGTAAAGTTGATTAAAATTAAAAGTCCTATCTGAATAATGAAAGTTTAATTTATACTAGACTGTCCCTTTAAATTCTACTGTCACATGATATTTACAGCACAACTATACTGAGCATGGGCAAGACTGATCGGAACTAGTGCAGATATCTCCTTGCAACCACTTCAAAGAGAAAGCTACTCGTTTGCCTTTTTGTAGAGACCACATTCCTCTTGTGTGGCTGTGACAGGAAGTAATGGATTGTGTACAACGTAAGAAAAAATAAACAAAAGGTAAAAATCTTTTAAAATGACAAATGTTACATATTGCAATGATTTCCCACTGAATATTGTTTTTTTTTTAATCTTTTATATATCTCTGAATATACTGGTTCAGGCTTTGTCTCGCCCTATTTATGAGCTGATCATTTGGCACCATATTAAAAAGGACAAGTATTTTTTCTCTCTTTATGGCATGAAAAATAAGCTATTTTTAAATGTATTAATTTTATTTACTTATACATTTTTAAAATAGATTTTGAAGAGGTAGGCGATGTTCTTGCCAGCTAGTATGTCTGTCTATCTTTTTCATGGGGGCTCCAGAGTGGCAATGCACTAGTGATCTGTAGCTGAACGAGTCACTGAGTCACTCAGAGGCAACATAAGTACGTAGCACATTGGCGCGATAGAACTGACATTCCGCAGGAGGTAACCGCATATATGCAAGAAACGGTGCAATAAGAACATGCTCTTATGCACTTCAGCTTTTTTACTGCAGCTTTATGTCACATTAACCAGTTTAATCACCCTTTAAATAGTATAAAAGCACTGGAACACACAGCGTAAAGCTACTACCAAGCAGCTGCTAAGCTTTCCGATTTCTGCTCTGTCCTGATACCCGTGTCCGTACAAAGAAGAAGAGGTTATAAATAAAGCACAACCGACAAGGATTAGAGACGCAAGAAATAATGAACTGATCATCTCATTAATCCTGGTCCCTTATATGACTTTTAGCTTTCAATATAAATCCGACATGGCAGACAGACTGCTAAATCTAGACAACATCTCTCATCTAGCAAATTAATGCTGAATGACAGCAGCCATTGTGACATGTATCATAATAATAAACTACACACACACCCTACCATGTATGCCACCCACGCATGTGTGGGCAGAAGCTTTTCAGGCTATCGATATAAGTGCCAAAAGGGAGCTTAGCACTAAATACTGTTGAAAACACTAACCCCTTGGCTGCCAGAGATGGCTCAAGTGTATTACTATACAATGGGCTGCAGCCCTGTCTGGCAATTAAGTGGTTAAATTGTGACTGCTCACATTTATCTGTTTTTGCAACTGCTCGAGGGACACTGAACCCTGTGAGAGTGTTTCTTTATCAGCTCATGCACCTAACTCACCTCAATAGAGGATATAAGGAGAATATCCCTTTAAACCCAGGGTTTATGACCTTAAAGGGACAGGAAACCCCAACATTTTCTTTAATGATTTGGATAGAGCATACAATTTTGCTCACATTTATCTGTTTTTCAACTGCTCGAGGGACACTGAACCCTGTGAGAGTGTTTCTTTATCAGTTAGCCAATCGCAAAGGACAAATGTATGCAGGCTCCAATCAGCAGCTAGCTCCCACTATTGCAAGAAATGTGCGTATACTTTTTCAGCAAGGGATACCAAGAGAATGAAGCACATTTGAAAATAGAAGTGAATTTAAAAGTGTCTTAAAATGTATTACATGCACTATCTAAATCGTGCAAGTTTAATTTTGACTAAAAATGCAACTTTTGCCCCACACACTCTCTAGGAAGGCTAAAAAGCGAATTCTAGAACATACAAACATTACACATTGCCTAAACCAGCTATTTTTTGAAGCATTTACATTTGATTCTTGGGGGCATATTTATAAAGCTCTGAATGGAGCTTGATGCCCCGTATTTCTGGCGAGCCTGCAGGCTCGCCAGAAACAGCAGTTATGAAGAAGGTCACAAAGACCGCTGCTCCATAACCTGTCCGCCTGCTCTGAGCAGGCGGACAGACATCGCCGGAAATCAACCCGATAGAGTACGATCGGGTTGATTGACACCCCCCTGCTGGTGGCCTACTGGCCGCGAGTCTGCAGGGGGCGGCGTTGCACCAGCAGCTCTTGTGAGATGCTGGTGCAATGCTGAATACGGCGAGTGTATTGCTCGCCGTATTCAGCGAAGTCTGTCGGACTTGATCCGCACTGTCGGATCAGGTCCGACAGACCTTGATAAATAGAGGCCTTGGCCTCTATGTAACTAGTTCTCTGGGTAATAAAAATAGCCTAGAGATGCAATCTGTATATTATGTATAAAACATCAGCTTTAAAGTGAAAGCCAATCTTAGCGTTTGTGAAACGCTAGGATTGGCTATTGAAACAGCTCCTTTATTGTTTTAAGCGTTGCCGCACAGAGCTGCTAAGGCAGCCCATGGCAGAATGCCGTTTTGCTTGAGAGGGGACGTTTTAACCTCTTAGCCAATATCTGTGCGGCAAATCCAGCTTGTCTCCCTGTGGCGCCAGATTTCCCACACGCTATTTGCTAAGAGGTGGAAACGTCATCTCTTAGCAACATATCGTTCTGCCGTGGGCTGCCTTAGCAGATCAGTGCGGCAATGCTTGAAACTAATAAAGGAGCCTTCAGCATGAAGTGTTTTATACTTCATGAGTTCCCTTTATTTGTTTCACAAACGCTAAGATTGACTTTCACTTTAAAGCTGATGCTTTATACATAATATACAGATTGCATCTCTAGGCTATTTTTATTACCCAGAGAACTAGTTACATAGAGGCCAAGGCCCCTATTTATCAAGGTCTGACTCTCACTTTAATGATAACAAAGCTACGTTTTAAAGCTTTTAAATACAACACATTTACGTTATACTGAAAAATGTGGAGGTCAATAAGTCCAGTATAGAACTTAAAGGGACATGGAAACCAAACATTTTCTTTCATGATTCAGATAGAGAATACAATATTAAACAACTTTCCAATTTACTTCTATTATTTAATTTGCTTCCTTCTCTTGTTATCCTTTGCTGAAATGTTTATCTAGGCAAGCTCAGGAGCAGCAAAGAACCTAGGTTGGTAAATTTGGAAGTTGTTTAAAATTGTATTCTCTATCTGAATCATGAAAGGAACATTTTGGGTTTCATGTCCCTTTAAGTTCTATACTGGAATTATTGACGTGCACATTTTGCAGGATAACGTAAATGTATTATATTTAAGAGCTTTCAAACGTTGCTTTGTTATCATTAAAGTGAGAGTCAATCCTAGCGTTTGTGAAAATAGAAAAAGTTTGTTTCATGTCCCTTTAAAAGTTTAAAGGGACAATCTACACTAAAATTGTTATTGTTTAAAAAGATAGATAATACTTTTACTATCCATTTCCCAGATTTGCACAACCAACATTGATATATTAATATACTTTATAACATTTAAACCTCTAAATATCTGCCTGTTTCTAAGCCACTATAGACAGCCTCTTATCACATGCTTTTTATTTGTTTTTCCCACAGGAGACTGCTAGTTCATATGGGCCATATAGATAACATTGTGTACACGCCCAAGGAGTTATTTAAGATTTAGCACAACACAGTACTAAATACAAGTCAATAGATAATAAATAAAAACTCATGTTATCAGAGGGCTGTCAGAAGATGCTTAGATACAAGGTAATCACAGAGGTAAAAAGTATATTAATATAACTGTGTTGGTTATGCAAAACTGGGGAATGGGTAATAAAGGTATAATCTATCTTTTAAAACAATAAAAATTCTATTGTAGACTGTCCCTTTAACACAGTATTCAAACACATTCTTTACAATGGGAACAGTATTCCACCACACTCCTTCAAACGGTAACTGTATTCCACCACACTCCTTCAAACAGTAACCGTATTCCACCACACCTCTTCAAACTGGAACAGTATTCCACCACACCTCTTCAAACTGGAACAGTATTCCACCACACCTCTTCAAACTGGAACAGTATTCCACCACACTCCTTCAAACTGGAACAGTATTCCATCACCCTACTTCAAACGGGAACAGTATTCCACCATACACCTCCAAACTGGAAACGTATTCCACCACACTCCTTCAAACGGTAACCATATTCCACTACAATCCTTCAAATGGAAACAGTATTCCACCACATTCCACCTAATGGGAACAATATTTCACCACACTCCTTCAAAGGAACAGTATTCCACCCCATTCCTTTAAATTGGAACAGCATTCCACAATATTGTTTCAAATCGGAAGAGTATTCTACTACACTCCTTCAAATGCAAACAATTTTCCACCACATTCCTTCAAATGGAAACAGTATTCCACCACATTCCTTCAAATGGAAACAGTATTCCACCATACTCCTCCAAATTGGAAAAGTATTCCACCACACTCCTTCAAACGGTAACAGTATTCCACCACGCTCCTTCAAACAGTAACAGTATTCCACTACACTCCTTCAAACGGTAACAGTATTCCACATACTCCTCCAAACTGGAAAAGTATTCCACCACACTCCTTTAAACGGTAACATTATTCCACCACGCTCCTTCAAACGGTAACAGTATTGCACATACTCCTCCAAACTGGAAAAGTATTCCACCACACTCCTTCAAACTGGAACAGTATTCCACCACACTCCTTCAAGCTGAATTAGTATTCCACCACACTCCTTTAAACTGGATCAGTATTCCATTCACAATCTCCTGAATCTCCAAGGAAAGAAAAATATATAACAATAGTGTGATATTGTTAAATGCCCACTTGAATAAGATCGATACTTGAAATATTACTCACACTCTGTGGGAGCTGTCTCTAAGCTCCAATCTTAATGCAGACCTGAATTTTCTGGCTATCAGGTAAAACCTTAGCAAATGATTCCAAAACCGCTTCCAGTCAAAGCTATTTTATTAAAAACAAAACAAAAAATTTATAAAACAAATGCAATCTGGATAATATAGTCACTTGGGGTTACAGTGCAAAAATGTTACAACAAACAAGTTACACTTAATTATTTAGCAGGATGGCAACAGATTAATACAATGTATCCGTGTAGTAGCCAAAGTCCTTGCATAGAAACAAAACACCCTTCACTATGACGTATTAACAGATGCGTAATCTTGACGTACGTTTCGCCATGCCCCCTCTTGAAAAAGCCTCAGGGCATGGCTGTGTAATATGAGAGTGTGTGTATATGTAAAATATGAGTGTGTGTGTGTGTATGTGAAATATGAGAGTGTGTTATATGAGAGTGTGTGTGGCGTGTGTATGTGTAATATGAGAGTGTGTGTGTATATGTGAAATATGAGAGTGTGTGTGCATATGTGAAATATGAGAGTGTGTGTATATGTCAAATATGAGAGTGTGTTGTATGAGAGTGTGTGGCGTGTGTATGTGTAATATATGTGTGTGTATATGTGAAATATGAGAGTGTGTGTATATATGTGAAATATGAGTGTGTGTTATATGAGAGTTTGTGTGTGTTGTATGAGAGTGTGTGTGGCGTGTGCTATATGAGAGTGTGTATGGTGTGAGTATGTGTAATATGAGTGTGTGTGTGGTGTGTGTATGTGTAATATGAGAGTGTGTGTGGTGTGTGTATGTGTAATATGAGAGAGTGTTGTATGAGAATGTGTGTGTTGTGTGCTATATGAGAGTGTGTGTGGTGTGAGTATGTGTAATATGAGTGTGTGTGTTGTTTGTGTATGTGTAATATGAGAGTGTGTGGTGTGTGTATGTGTAATATGAGAGGGTGTGTGGTGTGTGTATGTGTAATATGAGAGAGTGTTATATGAGAGTGTGTGTGTTGTATGAGAATGTGTGTGTTGTGTGCTATATGAGAGTGTGTGTGGTGTGAGTATGTGTAATATGAGTGTGTGTGTTGTTTGTGTATGTGTAATATGAGAGTGTGTGGTGTGTGTATGTGTAATATGAGAGGGTGTGTGGTGTGTGTATGTGTAATATGAGAGAGTGTTATATGAGAGTGTGTGTGTTGTATGAGAGTGTGTGTGGCGTGTGCTATATGAGAGTGTGTATGGTGTGAGTATGTGTAATATGAGTGTGTGTGTGGTGTGTGTATGTGTAATATGAGAGTGTGTGTGGTGTGTGTATGTGTAATATGAGAGAGTGTTATATGAGAGTGTGTGTGTTGTATGAGAATGTGTGTGTTGTGTGCTATATGAGAGTGTGTGTGGTGTGAGTATGTGTAATATGAGTGTGTGTGTTGTTTGTGTATGTGTAATATGAGAGTGTGTGGTGTGTGTATGTGTAATATGAGAGGGTGTGTGGTGTGTGTATGTGTAATATGAGAGAGTGTTATATGAGAGTGTGTGTGTTGTATGAGAGTGTGTGTGGCGTGTGCTATATGAGAGTGTGTGTGGTGTGAGTATGTGTAATATGAGAGAGTGTGTGGTGTGAGTATGTGTAATATGAGAGAGTGTGTGGTGCGTGTTGTAGGAGAGCGTGTGTGTGTTGTATGACAGTGAGTGTGGTGTGTGCAAGATAGTGTTTGGCATGTGTGTGTGTGTTATTACCTTTTACAACACTTTCAAGTTTGACTACAACCAGGTATAAGGAGATAAGAGCATTTTCTTTCTTTATTTTTGCACTTATTAATGTTTCTTTAAACATATATTAGGCTCAGTAACACAAAAACACCATGATCTAACAAATCAGATAATTTCACTTAAAGGGACACTGAACCTTCATTCTCTTGGTATCTTTATTTGAAATGCAAGAATGTAAGTTTAGATGCCGGCCCATTTTTGGTGAACACACTGTGTTGTTCTTGCTGATTTGTGGATAAATTCACCCACCAATAAACAAGTGCTTTCCATGGTCCTGAACCAAAAAAATAGCTTAGATGCCTTCTTTTTCAAATAAAGAAAGCAAGAGAACGAAGAAAAATTGTTAATAGGAGTAAATGAGAAAGTTGCTTAAATTTGCATGCTCTATCTGAATCATGAAAGAAAAAATTTGGGTTCAGTGTCCCTTTAATAGTGTTCATTTAACTGTCAGTATCTGCCAAAATAATTTTTGTTATTCAGTCCCAGAAAGAAAAAAAAGGCGCATGCGCAATATTCTACGGATTTCTGTGTCATACATTAGTTTCTATTAAAAAAGCACTGGGGAAAAAAAAGTAAAAAAGTATAAGGTTAGGAAAAAGATACTGGAGGTCCCAAGGCCTTGTCTGGACAAACATGATCTAGCAAAAACTGGTTATAAATTAGATGGAAAAGCTCAAGGGCAACGGAGTTTTATGGTTAAATCCAAGAAATCTCTGGGTTATGGGCATTAAAATAACTAATGTTAACCTTTGCACAGAGGTCAGTCAACTACTGAGAAAGTATTTTTGCTTCCCATTGCCTAAAGGCTGATACAACCAATGACACTAATATCACAATGTATTCATTTATGGTGGGATTGCTGAAGCATGACGTTATGGGCTGTAATACTTTTAGTCTGAGATGCTGTGCCAACGACTATACAGTCAGATACTCTGTCAGACAGAGGTCTAACCATTCCTGCCCTCTTCCCTAGGCTGCCCAAATGCCATAAACCTCACACTTGGGAACCCCCAAACCCTACCCCAGACCAAAATGCCATGTGAAACCATAAATATTTCATAGAGCAAAATTGTTGGCTGTTTGGAATCATGTTAAAAACATATTATACAGAGTCAGTGATATTCATTTAAACAGTGTTTTTCCTTCCAGTTTGGGGGGTCCAAGGCTCACAAATTCCTAGTGGTTACTTTAAGAGTTTAACAAAGACCCCAGATGGGCAATTCATCCAGTGCTGGTTAATTCACAAACTCAATTACTATGAATGAAAAATAAATTATGTTCTAATGTGATGAGAAAGACAAGCCGTGTTAGAGCTGGCAGCCTGCCTGAAAAACCAACTCAATTACAGTCATTCTTCATCAGTCAGACATGTTATTTCACAGTTTGGAGGAGTAGCATTTAGATCCAAGCACTAGGTCAGTTTCCTAAAAATCTGTGAATCAGTTTTAACACCTTCTGTGCCAAAGGGCAGCAGCTCCCCACCTCTAAATCAGTCAAGGGGTAAAGGAGACTAAACAATAAAAACTGATTGCAATGGCATGGGTGGGGGGGGGGGGGGGGTAGAGTGGTTCTGGTAAGAAAAGAACATCTTTACTCCCAGTGGCCTGTTTAGCTGTTGTGAGATGCAAGGATAAAAACTCAATCTACCTTGGATAAAATTAGCTTCAGTTTTACTGTAGTAATGACCCTAGAGGAAATAAAGCAAGTTGGATTCAATTACTGGTTCCTTTTAATGTACAAGAGAGAGAGAGAGAGAGAGAGAGTGAGTTAGAGAGAGAGAGAGAGAGAGAGAGAAAGGGAAAGGAGACAGAAAGAGAAAGAAAAAGGAGAGAGTGAGTTAGAGAGAATAAAAGATAAAGAAGAGCTATAGAGAGTGGACGAAACGAGATAGGAGAATCAGAGAGAGGGAGTGAGACAGAAAAGAAAGCTAGAGGGAAAGAGAAAGGAGCAAGATGGAGAGAAAGAGAGGGGAATTTTAACCCCCCCCCCATATTTTTAAACATGTCCAAGACTGAACTCCTTCTAATCACCCCTCAAGCTCTGCGCCGACTTCTGACTTTTCTATCTCTGTCGACAGCATCACCATTTCCCCATCACTCCAGGTCCACTGCCTCAGAGTTAAACTTGACTGAAATATATCCTTTCTCCCCCACATCCAATCGGTTTCTTCATCCTGCCGTAAACACCTACGCAATATTTCCAAGATTCGTCCTTTTCTGAGCGCTAACCCACAAAGCAAATAATCGCCTTCCTTTTTATTTCCTGACTTGACTACTGCAATAAACTACTCACTGGCCTTCCAATTTCCCCCTTCAATCCATCCTAAATGCCTCTGCCAGCATAATTCACCTTTCCCGTCGCTCTGTATCTAATGTATCTTCATTGGCTCCCCATTCACAGCAGCATAAAAACATAATTTATGTAAGAACTTACCTGGTAAATTAATTTCTTTCATACTGGCAAGAGTCCATGAGCTAGTGACGTATGGGATATACAATCCTACCAGGAAGGGCAAAGTTTCCCAAACCTCAAAATGCCTATAAATACACCCCTCACTACACCCACAATTCAGTTTAACGAATAGCCAAGTAGTGGGGTGATAAAGAAAGGAGTAAAAAGCATCAACAAAGGAATCTGGAAATAATTGAGCTTTATACAAAAAAATCATAACCACCATAAGAAAATGGTGGGCTTCATGGACTCTTGCCAATATGAAAGAAATTAATTTATTAGGTAAGTTCTTACATAAATTATGTTTTCTTTCATGTAATTGGCAAGAGTCCATGAGCTAGTGACGTATGGGATATCAAATACCCAAGATGTGAAACTCCACGCAAGAGTCACTAGAGAGGGAGGGATAAAAATATCGTCCAAAAAAGGAAACACCGCAATACCCTGTTCTCTGATTACAGAGAGTAGGGCACCCAGAACCTTTGAAAAGATTCTTGGAGCTGTTGCTAGGCCAAATGGAAGAGCAACAAATTGGTAATGCTTGTCTAGAAAAGAGAATCTCAGGAACTGATAATGTTCTGGATGAATCGGAATATGAAGGTAAGCATCCTGCAAGTCTATTGTAGACATATAATGTCCTTGCTGATCAAAAGGCAGAATAGTCCTTATAGTCACCATCTTGAAAGTTGGTACTCTTACATAACAATTCAAAATTTTCAGATCCAGAACTGGTCTGAATGAATTTTCTTTCTTTGGGACAATGAATAGATTTGAATAAAACCCCAGACCTTGTTCCTGAAAAGGAACCGGCATGATTACCCCTGAAACCTCCAGGTCGGAAACACACTTCAGGAAAGCCTGAGCTTTTACTGCATTTACTGGGATGCGTAAGAGAAAAAATCTTTTCACGGGAGGTCTTACTCTGAATCCTATCCGGTACCCCTGAGAGACAATGCTCTGAATCCATTGATTTTAGACAGAATTTGCCCAAACATCCTTGAAAAACCTTAATCTGCCCCCTACCAGCTGAGCTGGAATGAGGGCCGCAACTTCATGCGGACTTAGGGGCTGACTTTGGTTTCTTAAAAGGCTTGGATTTATTCCAATTTGAGGAAGGCTTCCAATTGGAAACAGTTTCCTTGGGGGAAGGATTAGGTTTTTGTTCCTTATTTTGACAAAAGGAACGAAAACGATTAGAAGCCTTAGATTTACCCTTAGGTTTTTTATCCTGAGGCAAAAAAACTCCCTTCCCCCAGTAACAGTTGAAATAATAGAATCCAACTGAGAACCAAATAAATTATTACCTTGGAAAGAAAGATATAGCAATCTAGACTTAGATGTCATATCAGCATTCCAAGATTTAAGCCACATCTTGGATCTAATATCAATTTTGATAATATCAAAAATTGCATCACAAATAAAATGATTAGCATGTTGTAGTAAACGAACAATGCTATATAAGTCAGAATCCAATTCTTTTTGCGCTAAATTCTCCAACCAAAAAGTTGAAGCAGCTGCAACATCAGCCAAAGAAATTGCAGGCCTAAGAAGATGACCTGAATATAAATAGGCTTTCCTTAGATAAGATTCAAGCTTCCTATCTAAAGGATCTTTAAAGGAAGTACTATCTTCCATAGGAATAGTGGTTCGTTTAGCAAGAGTAAAAATAGCCCCATCAACTTTGGGGATCTTTTCCCAAAACTCTATTGAAATTGCTGGTAAAGGATACAATTTTTTAAACCTTGCAGAAGGATTAAAAGGTAGTACCCAGCTTATTCCATTCCTTAGAAATCATATCAGAAATAGCATCAGGAATAGGAAAAACCTCTGGAGTAACCACAGGAGGTTTAAAAACAGAATTTAAACGTTTACTGGTTTTAATATCAAGAGGACTAGCTTCCTCAATATTCAAAGTAATTAAAGGGACACTGAACCCAATTTTTTTCTTTTGTGATTCAGATAGAACATGCAATTTTAAGCAACTTTCTAATTTACTCCTATTATCAATTTTTCTTCGTTCTCTTGCTATCTTTATTTCAAATAAAAGCCATCTAAGCTTTTTTGGGTTAAGAACTCTGGACAGCACTTTTTGATTGGTGGATGGATTTTTTCCACCAATCAGCAAGGACAACCCAGGTTGTTCACCAAAATGGGCCGGCATCTAAACATAGATTCTTGCATTTCAAATAAAGATACCAAGAGAATAAAGAAAATTTGACAATAGGAGTAAATTAGAAAGTTGCTTAAAAATTCATGCTCTATCACAAAAGAAAAATGTTGGGTTCAGTGTCCCTTTAACACTTCTTTTAACAAAGAACACATATACTCTATTTTAAATAAATTATATTGTCGGTCATTTGAAATTTCATCAACTTTATGAGAAGTTTTAAAAGACCTCTTACGCTTATTAGAAGGCGGAAATGCAGACAAAGCCTTCTGAATAGAATCAGTAACAAATTCTTTAAAATTCATAGGTATATCATGTACATTAGAAGTTGAAGGAACTGCAACCGGCAATGTACTATTACTGATGGACACACTATCTGCATGTAAAAGTTTATCATGGCAACTAATACAAATGACATTAGGAGATATAATCTCCACAATTTTACAACAAATGCACTTAGCTTTGGTAGAACCGATGTCAGGCAGCAAAGTTCCAACAGATACTTCTGAGGCAGGATCAGATTGAGACATCTTGCAGTATGTAAAAGAAAAAACAACATATAAAAATGATCAATTTCCTTATATGACAGTTTCAGGAATGGGAAAAAATGCAAATAGCATAGCCCTCTGGCATAGAAAAACAGAATTTATGTTTACCTGATAAATTACTTTCTCCAACGGTGTGTCCGGTCCACGGCGTCATCCTTACTTGTGGGATATTCTCTTCCCCAACAGGAAATGGCAAAGAGCCCAGCAAAGCTGGTCACATGATCCCTCCTAGGCTCCGCCTTCCCCAGTCATTCGACCGACGTAAAGGAGGAATATTTGCATAGGAGAAATCATATGATACGGTGGTGACTGTAGTTAGAGAAATTAAATCATCAGACCTGATTAAAAAACCAGGGCAGGCCGTGGACCGGACACACCGTTGGAGAAAGTAATTTATCAGGTAAACATAAATTCTGTTTTCTCCAACATAGGTGTGTCCGGTCCACGGCGTCATCCTTACTTGTGGGAACCAATACCAAAGCTTTAGGACACGGATGATGGGAGGGAGCAAATCAGGTCACCTAGATGGAAGGCACCACGGCTTGCAAAACCTTTCTCCCAAAAATAGCCTCAGAAGAAGCAAAAGTATCAAATTTGTAAAATTTGGTAAAAGTGTGCAGTGAAGACCAAGTCGCTGCCTCACATATCTGATCAACAGAAGCCTTGTTCTTGAAGGCCCATGTGGAAGCCACAGCCCTAGTGGAATGAGCTGTGATTCTTTCAGGAGGCTGCCGTCCGGCAGTCTCATAAGCCAATCTGATGATGCTTTTAAGCCAAAAAGAGAGAGAGGTAGAAGTTGCTTTATGACCTCTCCTTTTACCAGAATAAACAACAAACAAGGAAGATGTTTGTCTGAAATCCTTTGTAGCCTCTAAATAGAATTTTAGAGCACGAACTACATCCAAATTGTGCAACAAACGTTCCTTCTTTGAAACTGGATTTGGACACAAAGAAGGCACAACTATCTCCTGGTTAATATTTTTATTAGAAACAACTTTCGGAAGAAAACCAGGTTTAGTACACAAAACCACCTTATCTGCATGGAACACCAGATAAGGAGGAGAACACTGCAGAGCAGATAACTCTGAAACTCTTCTAGCAGAAGAAATTGCAACCAAAAATAAAACTTTCCAAGATAATAACTTAATATCTACGGAATGTAAGGGTTCAAACGGAACCCCTTGAAGAACTGAAAGAACTAAATTGAGACTCCAAGGAGGAGTCAAAGGTTTGTAAACAGGCTTGATTCTAACCAGAGCCTGAACAAAAGCCTGAACATCTGGCACAGCCGCCAGCTTCTTGTGAAGTAAAACAGATAAAGCAGAAATCTGTCCCTTCAAAGAACTTGCAGATAATCCTTTCTCCAAACCCTCTTGTAGAAAGGATAGAATCTTAGGAATTTTTACCCTGTTCCATGGGAATCCTTTCGATTCGCACCAACAGATATATTTCTACCATACTTTATGGTAAATTTTCCTAGTTACAGGCTTTCTAGCCTGAATAAGAGTATCAATGACAGAATCTGAGAACCCACGCTTTGATAAAATCAAGCGTTCAATCTCCAAGCAGTCAGTTGGAGTGATGCCAGATTCGGATGTTCGAACGGACCTTGAACAAGAAGGTCCCGTCTCAAAGGTAGCTTCCATGGTGGAGCCGATGACATATTCACCAGGTCTGCATACCAAGTTCTGCATGGCCACGCAGGAGCTATCAAGATCACCGAAGCCCTCTCTTGATTGATCCTGGCTACCAGCCTGGGAATGAGAGGAAACGGTGGGAACACATAAGCTAGGTTAAAGGTCCAGGGCGCTACTAGTGCATCTACTAGAGTCGCCTTGGGATCCCTGGATCTGGACCCGTAGCAAGGAACCTTGAAGTTCTGACGAGACGCCATCAGATCCATGTCTGGAATGCCCCATAAATGAGTTATTTGGGCAAAGATTTCCGGATGGAGTTCCCACTCCCCCGGATGAAATGTCTGACGACTCAGAAAATCCGCTTCCCAATTTTCCACTCCTGGGATGTGGATTGCAGACAAGTGGCAGGAGTGAAGCTCCGCCCATTGAATTACTTTGGTCACTTCTTCCATCGCCAGGGAACTCCTTGTTCCCCCCTGATGGTTGATATATGCAACAGTCGTCATGTTGTCTGATTGAAACCTTATGAATTTGGCCTTTGCTAGTTGAGGCCAAGCCTTGAGAGCATTGAATATCGCTCTCAGTTCCAGAATGTTTATCGGGAGAAGAGATTCTTCCCGAGACCATAGACCCTGAGCCTTCAGGTGTTTCCAGACCGCGCCCCAGCCCACCAGGCTGGCGTCGGTCGTTACAATGGCCCACTCTGGTCTTCTGAAGCTCATCCCTTGGGACAGGTTGTCCAGGGTCAGCCACCAACGGAGTGAATCTCTGGTCCTCTGATCTACTTGGATCGTCGGGGACAAATCTGTATAATCCCCATTCCACTGTCTGAGCATGCACAGTTGTAATGGTCTTAGATGAATTCGCGCAAAAGGAACTATGTCCATTGCCGCAACCATCAAACCTATTACTTCCATGCACTGCGCTATGGAAGGAAGAAGAACAGAATGAAGTACTTGACAAGAGCTTAGAAGTTTTGATTTTCTGGCTTCTGTCAGAAAAATCTTCATTTCCAAGGAGTCTATTATTGTTCCCAAGAAGGGAACTCTTGTTGACGGGAATAGAGAACTTTTTTCTACGTTCACTTTCCACCCGTGAGATCTGAGAAAGGCTAGGACAATGTCCGTATGAGCCTTTGCTTGTGGTAGAGACGACGCTTGAATCAGTATGTCGTCCAAGTAGGGTACTACTGCAATGCCCCTTGGCCTTAGCACCGCTAGAAGGGACCCTAGTACCTTTGTGAAAATTCTTGGAGCAGTGGCTAGTCCGAATGGAAGTGCCACAAACTGGTAATGCTTGTCCAGAAAGGCGAATCTTAGGAACCGATGATGTTCCTTGTGGATAGGAATATGTAGATACGCATCCTTTAAATCCACCGTGGTCATGAATTGACCTTCCTGGATGGTAGGAAGAATTGTCCGAATGGTTTCCATCTCGAACGATGGGACCTTGAGAAATTTGTTTAGGATCTTGAGATCCAAAATTGGCCTGAATGTTCCCTCTTTTTTGGGAACTATGAACAGATTGGAGTAAAACCCCATCCCTTGTTCTCCTAATGGAACAGGATGAATCACTCCCATTTTTAACAGGTCTTCTACACAAAAAGTAAGAATGCCTGTCTTTTTATTTGGTCTGAAGACAATTGAGACCTGTGGAACCTTCCCCTTGGGGGTAGTTCCTTGAATTCCAGGAGATAACCTTGAGAAACTATTTCTAGCGCCCAAGGATCCTGAACATCTCTTGCCCAAGCCTGAGCGAAGAGAGAGAGTCTGCCCCCCACCAGATCTGGTCCCGGATCGGGGGCCAGCATCTCATGCTGTCTTGGTAGCGGTAGCGGGCTTCTTGGCCTGCTTACCTTTGTTCCAGCCTTGCATCGGTCTCCAGGCTGGCTTGGTTTGAGAAGAATTACCCTCTTGCTTAGAGGATGTAGAATTCGAGGCTGGTCCGTTTCTGCGAAAGGGACGAAAATTTGTTTTATTTTTAGCCTTAAAAGACCTATCCTGAGGAAGGGCGTGGCCCTTTCCCCCAGTGACGTCTGAAATAATCTCTTTCAAGTCAGGGCCAAACAGCGTTTTCCCCTTGAAAGGGATGTTAAGCAATCTGTTCTTGGAGGACACATCCGCTGACCAAGACTTCAGCCAAAGCGCTCTGCGCGCCACAATAGCAAAACCTGAATTTTTCGCCGCTAATCTAGCTAATTGCAAAGTGGCGTCTAAGGTAAAAGAGTTAGCCAACTTAAGTGCTTGAACTCTGTCCATAACCTCCTCATAAGAGGATGCTTGATTGAGCGACTTTTCTAGTTCCTCGAACCAGAAACACGCTGCTGTAGTGACAGGAACAATGCATGAAATTGGTTGTAGAAGGTAACCTTGCTGAACAAACATCTTTTTAAGCAAACCCTCTAATTTTTTATCCATAGGATCTTTGAAAGCACAACTATCTTCTATAGGGATAGTGGTGCGTTTGTTTAGAGTAGAAACCGCCCCCTCGACCTTGGGGACTGTCTGCCATAAGTCCTTCCTGGGGTCGACCATAGGAAATAATTTCTTAAATATAGGGGGAGGGACAAAGGGTATGCCGGGCCTTTCCTATTCTTTATTTACAATGTCCGCCACCCGCTTGGGTATAGGAAAAGCTTCGGGGGGCACCGGGACCTCTAGGAACCTGTCCATCTTACATAATTTCTCTGGAATGACCAAATTGTCACAATCATCCAGAGTAGATAACACCTCCTTAAGCAGAGCACGGAGATGTTCCAATTTAAATTTAAATGTAATAACGTCAGGTTCAGCTTGTTGAGAAATTTTTCCTGAATCTGAAATTTCTCCCTCAGACAAAACCTCCCTAGCCCCTTCAGACTGGTGTAAGGGCATGTCAGAACCATTATCATCAGCGTCCTCATGCTCTTCAGTACCTAAAACAGAGCAGTCGCGCTTTCGCTGATAAGTGGGCATTTTGGCTAAAATGTTTTTAATAGAATTATCCATTACAGCCGTTAATTGTTGCATAGTAAGGAGGATTGGCGCACTAGATTCACTAGGGACCTCCTGAGTGGGCAAGACTGGTGTAGACATAGAAGGAGATGATGCAGTACCATGCTTACTCCCCTCACTTAAGGAATCATTTTGGGCAACATTATTATCAGTGGCATCATTGTCCCTACTTTGTTTGTCACATTCATCACATATATTTAAATGGAGAGGAACCTTGGCTTCCGAACATACAGAACATCGTCTATCTGATAGTTCAGACATGTTAATAGGCATAAACTTGATAACAAAGCACAAAAAACGTTTTAAAATAAAACCGTTACTGTCTCTTTAAATTTTAAACTGAACACACTTTTTTACTGAATATACGCAAAAGTATGAAGGAAATGTTCAAAATTCACCAAAATTTCACCACAGTGTCATAAAGCCTTAAAAGTATTGCACACCAAATTTGAAAGCTTTAGCTCTTAAAATAACGGAACCGGAGCCGTTTTTACATTTAACCCCTATACAGTCCCTGGTATCTGCTTTGCTGAGACCCAACCAAGCCCAGAGGGGAATACGATACCAAATGACGCCTTCAATAAGCTTTTTCAGTGGATCTGAGCTCCTCACACATGCATCTGCATGCCTTGCTTCTCAAAAACAACTGCGCATTAGTGGCGCGAAAATGAGGCTCTGCCTATGACTAGAAAAGGCCCCCAGTGAAAAAGGTGTCCAATACAGTGCCTGCCGTTTTTTTAATAAAATTCCCAAGATTAAAATAACTCTCCAAAGTTATAAACCATTAAATATGCTTATAAAGTAATCGTTTTGGCCCAGAAAAATGTCTACCAGTCTTTAAAGCCCTTGTGAAGCCCTTTTATTCTTATATTGAAAATTAAGAAAATGGCTTACCGGATCCCATAGGGAAAATGACAGCTTCCAGCATTACCAAGTCTTGTTAGAAATGTGTCATACCTCAAGCAGCCAAAGTCTGCTCACTGTTTCCCCCAACTGAAGTTAATTCCTCTCAACAGTCCTGTGTGGAAACAGCCATCGATTTTAGTAACGGTTGCTAAAATCATTTTCCTCTTACAAACAGAAATCTTCATCTCTTTTCTGTTTCAGAGTAAATAGTACATACCAGCACTATTTTAAAATAACAAACTCTTGATAGAAGAATAAAAACTACATTTAAACACCAAAAAACTCTGAGCCATCTCCGTGGAGATGTTGCCTGTGCAACGGCAAAGAGAATGACTGGGGAAGGCGGAGCCTAGGAGGGATCATGTGACCAGCTTTGCTGGGCTCTTTGCCATTTCCTGTTGGGGAAGAGAATATCCCACAAGTAAGGATGACGCCGTGGACCGGACACACCTATGTTGGAGAAAAGGCAAGAGGCAAACAGCAATGGGGTAAATAAATAATGAAAAAGGTTTGGCGCCAAGTATGACGCACAACGTAACTTAAAAGTTTTTTGGCGCCAACCATGTCTGGAATTGAAACACTTGCGTCACTAACGACGCAACCCTGTGTGAAACCTCTGCGTCAATTACGACGCCGGAAATGATGAACTTGCGTCAACGGACGTGCCTTTCGCGCCAAAACATTCTCACGCCAGAATCACGCAATAAAGTGTAGCATTTGGCGCACCCGCGAGCCTAAGTCAGCCCGCAATTTGAAACAAAGTAGTCAATTGAAAAAAAGACTAAACCCCAGGTAAGAAAAAAATATTTCTTAATATTAACTTTCCCCAAATATGAAACTGACAGTCTGCACAAGGAAATACATGAACCTGACTCATGGCAAATATAAGTACAATACATATATTTAGAACTTTATATAAAATCATAAAGTGCCAAACCATAGCTGAGGTGTCTTAACTAATAAAAAAACATACTTCCCGAAAAGACACCCATCCACATATAGCAGATAGCCAAACCAGTACTGAAACAGTTATCAGTAGAGGTAATGGTATATGAGAGTATATCGTCGATCTGAAAAGGGAGGTAGGAGATGAATCTCTACAACCGATAACAGAGAACCTATGAAAAAGACCCCCGTTAGGAAAATCATTGCATTCAATAGGTGATACTCTCCACGTCCCTCTGACATTCGCTGTACTCTGAGAGGAATCAGGCTTCAAAAATGCTGAGAAGCGCATGTCAACGTAGAAATCTTAGCACAAACTTACTTCACCACCTCCATAGGAGGCAAAGTTTGTAAAACTGAATTGTGGGTGTGGTGAGGGGTGTATTTATAGGCATTTTGAGGTTTTGGAAACTTTGCCCCTCCTGGTAGGATTGTATATCCCATACGTCACTAGCTCATGGACTCTTGCCAATTACATGAAATAAATTACAAATTCTCACCCTTACATACAAAGCTCTCACCAACGCTGCCCCCCTCTACCTATCCTCTCTAATACACAAGTATACTCCAGCCCGCCCACTAATATCCAACAATGACCTGCTCCTTCCATCCACGACTATCACCTCCTCTTCCCATACTAGACTGTAGTACTTCTATCGTGCAGCACCTACCCACTGGAACACTCTCCCTTGTGCTATCAGGCTTCCTTTAAATGCTCCCTTAAGACTTTTTTGCTCAGAGAAGCCTACCACCCAACTCAATAATAAATTAATTTCACTTACCCAACATTTCCCTACCTAATAATAATAAATAATGTACATGTCATATGTAATACTAGTGCTAGCACACAATCAGTACATATACCCTCTGTATAACATATGTAATACTAGTGCTAGCACACAATCAGTACATATACCCTCTGTATAACATATGTAATACTAGTGCTAGCACACAATCAGTACATATACTCTCTGTATAACATATGTAATACTAGTGCTAGCACACAATCAGTACATATACCCTCTGTATAACATATGTAATACCAGGGCTAGCACACAATCAGTACATATACCCTCTGTATAACATATGTAATACTAGTGCTAGCACACAATCAGTACATATACCCTCTGTATAACATATGTAATACTAGGGCTAGCACACAATCAGTACATATACCCTCTGTATAACATATGTAATACTAGGGCTAGCACACAATCAGTACATATACCCTCTGTATAACATATGTAATACTAGGGCTAGCACACAATCAGTACATATACCCTCTGTATAACATATGTAATACTAGGGCTAGCACACAATCAGTACATATACCCTCTGTATAACATATGTAATACTAGTGCTAGCACACAATCAGTACATATACCCTCTGTATAACATATGTAATACTAGGGCTAGCACACAATCAGTACATATACCCTCTGTATAACATATGTAATACTAGTGCTAGCACACAATCAGTACATATACCCTCTGTATAACATATGTAATACTAGTGCTAGCACACAATCAGTACATATACCCTCTGTATAACATATGTAATACTAGTGCTAGCACACAATCAGTACATATACCCTCTGTATAACATATGTAATACTAGGGCTAGCACACAATCAGTACATATACCCTCTGTATAACATATGTAATACTAGTGCTAGCACACAATCAGTACATATACCCTCTGTATAACATATGTAATACTAGTGCTAGCACACAATCAGTACATATACCCTCTGTATAACATATGTAATACTAGTGCTAGCACACAATCAGTACATATACCCTCTGTATAACATATGTAATACTAGTGCTAGCACACAATCAGTACATATACCCTCTGTATAACATATGTAATACTAGTGCTAGCACACAATCAGTACATTTCCCCTCTGTATAACATATGTAATACTAGGGCTAGCACACAATCAGTACATATCCCCTCTGTATAACATATGTAATACTAGTGCTAGCACACAATCAGTACATATACCCTCTGTATAACATATGTAATACTAGTGCTAGCACACAATCAGTACATTTCCCCTCTGTATAACATATGTAATACTAGGGCTAGCACACAATCAGTACATATCCCCTCTGTATAACATATGTAATACTAGTGCTAGCACACAATCAGTACATATACCCTCTGTATAACATATGTAATACTAGGGCTAGCACACAATCAGTACATATACCCTCTGTATAACATATGTAATACTAGTGCTAGCACACAATCAGTACATATACCCTCTGTATAACATATGTAATACTAGTGCTAGCACACAATCAGTACATATACCCTCTGTATAACATATGTAATACTAGTGCTAGCACACAATCAGTACATTTCCCCTCTGTATAACATATGTAATACTAGGGCTAGCACACAATCAGTACATATCCCCTCTGTATAACATATGTAATACTAGTGCTAGCACACAATCAGTACATATACCCTCTGTATAACATATGTAATACTAGTGCTAGCACACAATCAGTACATATACCCTCTGTATAACATATGTAATACTAGTGCTAGCACACAATCAGTACATATACCCTCTGTATAACATATGTAATACTAGTGCTAGCACACAATCAGTACATATACCCTCTGTATAACATATGTAATACTAGTGCTAGCACACAATCAGTACATATACCCTCTGTATAACATATGTAATACTAGGGCTAGCACACAATCAGTACATATATCCTCTGTATAACATATGTAATACTAGGGCTAGCACACAATCAGTACATATCCCCTCTGTATAACATATGTAATACTAGGGCTAGCACACAATCAGTACATATCCCCTCTGTATAACATATGTAATACTAATGCTAGCACACAATCAGTACATATCCCCTCTGTATAACATATGTAATACTAGTGCTAGCACACAATCAGTACATATACCCTCTGTATAACATATGTAATACTAGTGCTAGCACACAATCAGTACATATACCCTCTGTATAACATATGTAATACTAGTGCTAGCACACAATCAGTACATATACCCTCTGTATAACATATGTAATACTAGTGCTAGCACACAATCAGTACATATACCCTCTGTATAAAATGTAATACTAGTGCTAGCACACAATCAGTACATATACCCTCTGTATAACATGTAATACTAGTGCTAGCACACAATCAGTACATATACCCTCTGTATAACATATGTAATACTAGTGCTAGCACACAATCAGTACATATACCCTCTGTATAACATATGTAATACTAGTGCTAGCACACAATCAGTACATATACCCTCTGTATAACATATGTAATACTAGTGCTAGCACACAATCAGTACATATACCCTCTGTATAACATATGTAATACTAGTGCTAGCACACAATCAGTACATATACCCTCTGTATAACATATGTAATACTAGTGCTAGCACACAATCAGTACATATACCCTCTGTATAACATATGTAATACTAGTGCTAGCACACAATCAGTACATATACCCTCTGTATAACATATGTAATACTAGTGCTAGCACACAATCAGTACATATACCCTCTGTATAACATATGTAATACTAGTGCTAGCACACAATCAGTACATATACCCTCTGTATAACATATGTAATACTAGTGCTAGCACACAATCAGTACATATACCCTCTGTATAACATATGTAATACTAGTGCTAGCACACAATCAGTACATATACCCTCTGTATAACATATGTAATACTAGGGCTAGCACACAATCAGTACATATACCCTCTGTATAACATATGTAATACTAGGGCTAGCACACAATCAGTACATATACCCTCTGTATAACATATGTAACTATAAACATAGAATTTGAGTTTATAGGGAATTTTTTTTTTTTTTTAATTCATTTAATTAATAAACCCAAAGTTATACAGTGGGTATTACAACCCTTATAAGGGAGTAGTATGCAGACAATTAAATTCAATTATTTAAATCATTGAAAAAGAAAGAAAGAGTAGAGACTCAATAAGTAACTAGACAAAGACAGGGATTTCAGCACTTTTTAAATTTATTAATGCACAACAATTGTGATAAATTCAGTGCCTATCCTTTTTGTGCCAACACGTAGTGAAAAAAACACATTAATAGATCAAAACCAACAAAAGAACTATGGTTAATACGAAATACATTCAGAGAGGAGCAGCCCCATCTACTTACAGTAAGTAAAGAAAATAGGCAACACCTCCACTAGAGGGTGCGCTTTTTTATATCTTAAAGGCGCAGTACACGTTTTTCTAAAAACTGTTTAATTCAATAAATAAAGTGTTTAACGACTACTGTGGTTATTACTAGTCTGTTCAACATGTCTGACATTGAGGAAACTCATTGCTCTATGTGTTTAGAAGCCATTGTGGAACCCCCTCTTACATTGTGTACCTCTTGTACTGAAAGGGCCTTACATTGTAAAAAGCATATTTTAGGTAAAGAAAGTGTGCCTAAGGATGATTCTCAGTCTGAAGAGAATCAGGATATGCCATCCAATTTTCCCCAAGTTTCACAACCTTTAACGCCCACACAAGCGACGCCAAGTACCTCTAGTAATTAACTTTGCAGGGGACTCTAAATTTTCTAAATTAAATGAAGAGACAAAAGAAATATTTTCTAAATTACAAGAGATTAATAAAAGAAAATTTAGAAAATTGGGTAGAGACCAAGATGATTACAAGAAAAATCAGGTATATACCTATTACTTGAATAGAACATCATATGACTCAGGAACTGATGGTTCTGATATGGAAGGAGACTATAGATAAAAAAATGAGGCTACCAGAGTCATGGTAAAAAAGAAAGGAAACATGGAGGAAGTTAAAGGAAAAGAAAAAAGGTAAGACCCCCCCAGGAAGGGTCCTCAGGAACCAGGGAGAATACCCAGATGAAGAGAGGCAAGTACCAAAGGAAAGGAAGGAATATGAGAGGTTCAGAGATGAGGATAAAAAACAGGAGGGACTACAGGGGGGACTTTTAGGTGACCACCTCCAAAGAAAGTAGATGAATTGCAAATTGTTAAATTTATCTTCTTTCCCTCTTAACAATGCTCACATTAGTTTATTGAAGAAGGGTGCGTTCTTTTGTCCAGCAAATGGCCTAGATAGATTCACAGTTTTAAAAGATCTGCATTTATTTGCGCGAAAAGTAGTCCTTTCATATTTAATGAAAGGTAAGCAAAACCAAGAAACACTTCAAGTATCTTCTAATATTAATATAAGCCAATAAGATCAAACTACTGTGGACACTCTGGTACATTTGCTGGAAGAAAATGATATAAAGCAAAATTCTCTAGCTGTAAGTCAATCAACTGAGATAGAGAGACCATCTAATGAAACTATTAAAATTAATTCTGGTTTAAAAAGAAAATCCGAGTTTATGCCGGCACTAGCCCTTATACCTGCAGTACAATTGTTTGTGAGAGAGGTAGAAGAAGAAACAAAATACCCATTGACAAGGTAATAAAAGACAACTTAACGCACAGGGGAAGACTAGCCTTTAATGAACTAATGATTAAGTCTGGTATTATCATTAAACAGGCGGACAAGGTGGAAACCTTGTTGTTATGAACGAGAAAAATTATGTAAATGGGGGGCGGAGCCTGCTCTCAAAGCGACAAGACATGTCTCTGTGAAGCTCCGTGAGGCTGAGAAGCTTTTTGCAAATTATATATATCAAGGCTACAAAATATTCCACTAATTGGATATATCCTACCTTATATATTGCTTCACTTTGCATATACTCTGGGAGCTGATGTTCTGACTTTGTTTTTGTCTATGTTCTCTGAGACGGCTGTGTTGTGGACTTCTTGCAGGCCTGGAAGTCATCTTAATTCGGGCCTCGTGGAGGTCTTAGAACGCAGGACCGGGGCTGCCGCATACTAACCCCCCCCCACTGCCGGGGTTACGGTGTCCTAACATTAGGACTCTTCTCGATACCTGATCCACTTACAGAAGGGATTCTCTAACTAACTTTCAATATCGAAGGAGCTGCCAGCATTGAACCTTACCCATACATTGAAAATGGAGGCCCTGAACAAATGGGAATCACGGATGACCCAGCTCATAGAGGATCACTACCGGACTCTGACAAAGGAGCTGTGCGATCTCCTTGTAGCCGCCCCAGTAGCTAAGAGTTTCATAAAAGACTGCAAGGACCAGTTTAGCCAACCTAAGGCTGTCAAACCTGCACCGGTCAGAATAAGAACAGTAACTAGGCAAGCCCCTACCTTCCATTCCGGGTTGAAACTAAAAAGCAGCTGCTTAGGAACTCCCGCACCAGCGCAACACCTGCAGAGCGAGTGCCACATAACTCCAATCCAGAGCCTCAACAAGGTCCGGAACGTTCCCGGTATAGAGGCCGATACAGAAATCTTGCCCGTCCAGAGCCTCAACAGAACTAATAAGGGAGCTTCTGATGGAAATGTAAAGAAACCTCCTGAGACGGCCTATGATGGTCACGAAGGGGTAAACCTCTTGGAAGTCCCTGCTACAGGACTGGAGAGAGCGGCTAATTGTCATCTAGATGCGGGCAATTCCGTCAAAATACAAAAGTACAGGGAGGCCACTGCATTAGGGGATATTGAGGACTTACTGAGCAAAATACAATCCCCAGATCTGCATACTCTAACCTTACCCAAGCCGACCAAAGCTGTAGAGACTGCAGATCTCCAGAGACATTACAAGTCAGGAATTGGTTGATCTCAGAACGGTCAGATGGAAGTGAGCAGCCGAGTCTGTTTTAAAAATACTGATAAGTTCTGTTTTTTCCGCTTATCACACTGATGTGCTCACATATAAAATCCTTCAAGATATTATGCTAGGTGGACTTTTGCAGTACCTTACATTTGGGAGACTTATACTGCCCTACTTTCTCCACCTCAGAGATACCACATCTTTGCTTGTAGTTTTTGTAAGGTAACAGTAATGATAGTTAAAGTGTCCCATGAGAGTGTAACAAATCTCTAATTTGCTTTCTGCTAAGTAATATTTGGGGTTTCTATATTTACTTCATTGCATACCCTAATTGAGCTGTATATGAAGACGGAATGGTCCAATGCATGTAGCTCTGGGAAGAGTGATATGATATGTTTTGTACATACTCTATTCTACTATGCTTATGCACATATTATATTTTATTCTTTATTGTAGTTATTTTCTATATAAATTTCCCCTCTATGTGTGAGCTGTGAGATAAAACTTGCCTAACATATTTGAAAACTGAGCTCTACTTTTAGTCTAAAATTCCCCCTATGAGCATCGGATTTATTACTCTTTAATCATACAATTGTACTACACTGCATATAGTTTATGTGTATACATCTTACTGTGTGTATACCTGTACTGTGTACAGTCTTTAAGGTCCATAAGATAGCAATTTAAGTTTGCCCCCCAGCTCTTGTAACTAAGCAGTATTAGCAGACAAAGTTTTTTAAGAGTGCCGTAGGACACGTGAACCCATGCCTGATATGTGTTTTCTGTTATTTCTGTTCTTTGTGACAATGCTAGCCGGTAGACCTTTACCCCATCTGTTCATTTGTTGTTTATTTGTTTAGTTGTTTTTTCATCCTAAAATATTAGCAATGATGGATCCCTCATCAATATGACTTTTTCCATATTAAGTACATATGCAGGCCCAAAAGTGGCCATTTCAAAAACTAATTTTCCTCTAGAATACATAAGTGTTTCAAGGTACAAGAGTGACCTTATGTGCCATATGAGGAAACCCTCTAAAGTAGAGACTATAAAACTGAGGTTTCAGATTTTCCCCTACTATGTATTCCTTGGTGTACCATATTAACCTATACCTTTGAATGTTTATATGAAGGTCTTGCTATTCATGTTATCTGTACTTTGGGGTAACCCATTCATGTTGTATTATTCGCACAACCTCAATAAAAAAAAAAAATTATGTAAATGAGGTCAAAAGGCAGTTGAGAAATAAAGATCAGTACCTTCCTTTATCAAGTAATCCCATAACTAAGATACAGGCAGAAATACTCAATTTACTAAACAAGGAAAGAAAGGCAGATTTAATAGAAAATAAGGAATTTAGGTATCTATATACAGAATTTCCCAGAGTCACAGTTTTCTATTGTATCCCAAAACTCCACAAAAATATGAGAGATCCTCCAGGAAGACCCATAATATCTGGGATAGGGAGAAACTATGTAAACACTTTTTTGAAGCCTTTCCTTCTGACCTTACCTTGTTATGTAAAAGACACCAGTGATCTTCTGAGGAAGTTGGATGGAATAGAGGTTGAACAAGATACTATCCTAGTCTCCCTTGATGAAGAGGGACTCCTTTTATCCATTCCTCATAAGATTGAGCTAAATGCAGTGAGACAGTTTTTGGAGAGTCTGGGTACCCCATTTGAGAAACATACAGAATTTGTTTTGGAACTCCTGGAATTTATTCTGACAAACAATTTCTTTGCTTTTGACCAAAGATTCTACAAACAGATTAGGGGAACAGCGATGGGGGCAAACTGTGCCCCATCATATGCATGTCTCTATGTAGGCCTGTGGAAAATGTTGTTTGTCTTTGGTAATCTTCAAGAATGGATCGACAAACGCATCCCAATTTGGCTGCGTTATGTCGACACAAATACAAATATATTCAATATTCTTTTTTTATTTAATCAAAGTTTTTTTATTGAGGTATTTCGAAAACAGAAAAAACAAGCACATTTTGTTGACATCAGTTGGATCAGCAAATAATACATACAGATTGACAGAAGTATACTCAACTGATTATATCCCATAAATGGAATATACAGACTCACCACGCTGGATCTTTTGTGGGGTTAACACTGGACTAAACACCCGCACCATATGTCCATAAACTATGCTATGTTCTATGCTTCTGAATTTCTTAGCACTTCACTGTAACAGTTAATATAACATTCAGGCCTGTACTAGTGGCATTCTGATATATCTGGGGGTTTCATGATGCCCAAAACTATTGTATTATAGTGGTATCCTCTGAAAGAGGTGTTGTGCATATCCTGTATCACCTACACCACCTTTGTATTTTTACTGTGTTCTTTGTAACCTATGTATCTAATTCTTTGCATAGATCCTCATGGATCACTATGGTAGCCGGAAGCTGTCCTCTGGTGGAGGTGTTTCAAGAATTTTGTCTTGTGAATGCTGATTTATCTGCTATTTGTGCACATACAAAGTGCGCCTTGCCTCTTAAGGTAACTCAGGTATTTAGATTGTGTAGAATTTAGGCATAGATCCTCATGGGTCACTATGGTGGTAATTTTTCGCCTAGGCCGCGAAGCCACCCTCTAGTGGAGGTGTTGCCTATTTTCTTTACTTACTGTAAGTATATGGGGCTGCTCCTCTCTGAATGTATTTTGTATTAACCATAGTTCTTTTGTTGGTTTTGATCTATTAATGTGTTTTTTTCACTACGTGTTGGCACAAAAAGGATAGGCACTGAATTTATCACAATTGTTGTGCATTAATAAATTTAAAAAAGTGTATGATGAGATCCCGGTCTTTGTCTAGTTACTTATTGAGTCTCTACTCTTATTTTGTAATGATTTAAATAACTATAAACATACACGTGTATGTTATTAGTGTTCTCCCCAGGACCTTTTTAGCGGGTGCACCACCCGGCTGATTTTACTGACCACCCCGCTAAAATTTTAGCCACTATTAAGCTAAAATTAGCTAATATTTTTATTGCACAAATTATCATTAAATACATTTATATTAAATTATGCAATTAATCTGTGCTTTGGATAGCAGAAAATTAAATAATATAAAAAATATTATATTGCCCCCACCGGCTACTTATATATACTCATATAACAATAATGGAATTTGTTATTTCTTGCAAAACAAAAAACAATTATTGTGCATTAAAATGCTATATATCGGCTTATAGATGTTTTTAGCTGGAACAACCCATGTAAACAGCAAACTATAAAGTAATGAAGTATAAAAACAAAATTACCTGGAGCATGTTGAGTAGCAAACTTCTAAACTTGGTACCTTCCACCATAAACAGCGCCATTTTGTCGCAGAGCTTGGCGGCTGTGTGTGCAAAGCTCCGGTCCGTCACTGCTTTCTGATAAATAGTCTTTACTATCTCACCCAGCATCTCCTCAGAGTTTGCAGAGTTCTGGGCTTCTTCCATAAAGGTTGTGAGATTATAGTCTACATTACTGGTGCTATTCCTCATGCTATTTAATATTTCTATTAGTTTATCCATTTTGGTCTTCTGGGGATTAGTAGATTCAACAGTAACTTCTTCCTATTATGGTGAACAAAAACCGACAATCAACAGAAAGTTCTCTCTGCAATATGAACATAGTAAATTTTGCTATCAGTCAAAACCAATAAAGATTTGAATGGCGGAGTGTTCTACAAACATTATATGATGCAGGTGAGCACAGCATATAGCAGTATCTCAGAGTTTCGTTCAGAAAACAATTTAACACACATTCAATAATGTATATTAAGATGCGGCACTCGCTGGTCCTTTTAATCCAGTGTAAAATTTATTAGTGTAACGTTTCGGGGACACACTCCTCTTCCTCGGTGTGTCCCTGAAACGTTACACAAATAAATTTTACACTGGATTAAAAGGACCAGCGAGTGCTGCATCTTTTACTTTTATTCCATTACCTGTTGGCACCCTGACGGATGGTTGTTTTTGAAGGTAAGAGTGCGCTCTACTCTGGAATATATATATATGTAAAATGTCAATATTTATTTGCATGCTTTTCCTGCAATTTACCTTTGCAAAATGTGTTTTTTTTTATTGCTCCAGGAAATAGGCTGAAGTGCTTCCTGCAGGATTCAGAACAATGACCCTGCTACACGTTTGAATAATGCATTAAAGGGATAGTAAAGTCCTAATAAAATTTTCGTGAATCAGATAGGGCATGTGATTTTAAACAACTTTCTAAATTACTTTTATCTTTAAATTTGCTTTGTTCTTTTGTTATTCTTAGCTGAAAGCTAAACCTAGGTAGGCTCATATGCTAATTTCTAAGCCCTTGAAGACCGCCTCTCATCTGAAAGCTAGACTGCGTTAGTTCATGTGTTTCATATAGCTAACACTATGCTCATGCACGTGAAGTTATTTAAAGGCACAGTCAAGGCCAAAAAAAACTTTTATTTTTCAAATAGGGCATGTAATTTTAAACAACTTTCCAATTTACTTTTATCAACAATTTTGCTTTGTTCTCTTGGTATTCTAGTTGAGAGCAAACCTACGAAGGCTCATATGATCATTTCTAAGCCCTTGAAGGCCGCCTCTAATCACATGCTTTTGTATTTGCTTTTCACAACAGGGGAGAGTAGTTCAGGTAAACCATATAGATAACATTGTGATCACGCCCGTGGGTTGTGGCAGACACTGCACTAATTGGCTAAAATGCAAGTCAATAGATAATAACTAAAAGTCATGTGATTAGGGGCGGTCAGGAGATGCTGAGATACAAGTTAGTCACAGCAGTAAAAAGTGTATTAATATAACTGTGTTGGTTATGCAAAACTGGGGAATGGGTAATAAAGGGATTATCTATCTTTTTAAACAACAAAAATTCTGGTGTTGACTGTCCCTTTAAAGGGACACTGAACCCATTTTTTTCTTTTGTGATTCAAATAGAGCATGCACTTTTAATCAACTTTCTAATTTACTCCTATTATCAAGTTTTTCTTCGTTCTCTTGCTATCTGTATTTGAAAAAGAAGGCATCTAAGCTTTTTTTTGGTTTAGACCTCTGGACAGCACTTTTTTTATTGGTGGATGAATTTGTCCACCAATCAGCAAGGACAACCCAGGTTGTTCACCAAAAATGGGCCAGCATCTAAACTTACATTCTTGCATTTCAAATAAAGATACCAAGAGAATGAAGAAAATTTGATAAGAGTAAATTAGAAAGTTGCTTAAAATTTCATGCTCTATCTGAATCATGAAAGAAAAAAATTGGGTTCAGTGTCCCTTTAAGATTCAGCACTAATTGCCTGAAATGCAAGTCTGTCAAAAGATCTGAGATAAGGAGGCAGTCAGCAGAAGCTTAGATACAAGGTAATCACAGAGGTAAAAAGTATATTTCTATAACAGTGTTGGTTGTGCAAAACTTGGGAATGATAAAGGGATTATCTTTCTTTGTAAACAAATATGTTAAAAAGAAGATAAAAATAAAGCTTTTCAAGGAAAATAGCCCTCGAAAATGTTATTAAAAATATGACAATTAAAATATTAAGTATGCAATGCAGCACTAAAAGGGACATTATACCTAAATGTTGAAGCACTTGAAATTGATGCAGAATAGCTGTAAAAAGCTGACTAGAAAATATCACCTGAACATCTCTGCGTTTTAGGACTTGCAAGGGAGTGTGCATCTGGCATGTGCAGGCACAGTCATGTTATTTGCCTACTCAGTTTAAGAGAGATTACTATTAAATAGCACAAGCTCACAGCATAGCAGAGCATCATGACCTCAGCACTGCTGATGGGTTATAATTTTTTGCTTTTTTATTCCAACTTGCAGCTGGACAGTAACTGAGGTATAACTGTTACCAGAGCATGTACTTTACTGTATTTTGAGGTAAAGTATCTTCCCTTTTTTACATAGAGATGTTCAGATGATATTTTCCTGTCAGATTTTTACAGTTATGCTGCATCAGTTTCAAGTGATTTAGCATATGAGTATTATGTCCGTTTAAACAAATAGAAATTGTAAAATAAAATTTTACTAATGTCTAGTTAAAAACAAAAACAAAACTTTGCAATATACTTTATTTTGCTGCAATTTAACTCCAGAATTAACACTGCTTTATTCCACACAGTCATTGGTTGCACTCTCTAGTGAACCATTTATAACTGTCCCTGATTGGCCTCAGCAGAGAAGAAAACCTAGATTACAATATGGCAGTGCATTATGGACACTAAAACTACTAAAATAATGGTAACCCCCCCACACACATTTGCATATTATTCTCAGGTAATTTATACAATAATTGAGAAAGGCGTATTAAAGGGATAGAAAGGTCAAAACGGAAATGCGAATAGATGCATTTCAATTTGAAATATTTTTACAATATATTTCCATTAACAAAAATGTTTCTAGTAAAAGTTATAACTGTTTTTCTGCGGCATACGCACATATCCTGTAAGGGCCCGTGCACCTGCATTCCAACACCACGCCTCAGATAGTCAGTAATAACTTGTATGACAAAGTCTAAAGAAGCAATTCACACAACAGCCACGTGTATGAGAGTGCATAGTGTTTGAATACTGGTGCATGGGCTCCAACAGGATATGTGCGTATGCAGATGATAAACAAAAAGGTATGCTTACCTGATGAATTCATTTCTTTCATGGTGGTGAGAGTCCACAAACTATTTCTCCTGGGAATTACCCTTCCTTACCACTAGGAGGAGGAAAAGATTCCCACACCCCCTCCCACCTCACAGATACCTCAGTCTAACGTACAGCCAAGCAAAGTGAGGTAAGAAAGATGAATAAGAGCCATAAAAGGAGCAGAAAAAAAAAAAAAAAGATTTCTAAAGAAAATACTAAACCCAAAATGACTCACATGGGTTTGCTTGAACATTTTCTTGCTTTTGTTGCAATGGATGGTACATATGTAACTATTGCAAAATTTATTATACACAGTATGTTTGTTAAAGGGACAGTGCACTCAGGAAAACAGCTGCTAGGAGATTATTGTATTCTGCTGCTGCTTCTCGTTTACAAAGCTTTTCTATAATACAATTTTACAATACAATGTCCCATTATTAATAGCATAATTTTACTATTTTATTACACAGGGCTTGACAAATCCCAGAGTTACGGAGTAGTGTCTCATAGAATTCTACCACTAGCAGCTATTCCTTTAGATTATTCCACATATATCAATATACAAACGCCCACATCTAATTCACAAAATAATTTGTGGCTCCTAAGTATGAAATACATTTGTCAAACCCTGTTAAGTGCAAAAGTGAGGTAATGAAATGTGATAAATCATAGAAAATTAGTGCAAGCCTAGTATCTTAAAGGGACAGACAAGTCAAAAATAAACTTTCACGATTCATATAGGGTATGCATTTTTTTCCAAATGCACTTTTATCATCATGTTTGCTTTGCTCTTTTTTATTCTTTGTTGAAAGCTAAACCTAGGTAGGCTCAGCGCTAGTTCATGTGTGCCATATAGATAACCTAGTGCTCACTCTCGTGGAGTTATTTATGAGTCAGCACTGATTGGCTATAATGCAAGTCTGTCAAAAGCATTGAGATAAGGGGGCAGTCTGCAGAGGCTTAGATACAAGGTAATCACAGAGGTAAGGGTAAACTGTGTTGGTTATGCAAAACTGGGGAATGGGCAATAAAGGGATTATCTATCTTTTTAAATAGTATACATTTTCAAGTAAACTGTCTCTTTAAGTAATGTGTATATCATGGATTAGTTGTAAGGTCATCATAATAAACATGTACTTTAAGATGCGATTGGAAAGTTTATTTTTAATGATCGATGCAAATACAAGCCAATGCAGATGGCTGGTAGCACTTAAAGACACCAATAACACCTTGTAATTCAGTGCTTGACAAATCTGTTTAAAAATTAGTAGCCAGTAAGAATATTTAGGAGTCAGGCATATTTTTAGGAGTCAGCCAGTTGGATTTGTTTATAGATATATGGAAAATAACCCAAAAACTTAGAAGCCAGGGGTAAAATTTTAGGAGCCAGTGGCTCCTGGGTTTGTCGAGCCCTGTTGTAATTACAATATATTTTTATTGTGCTGCAATAGAATAACATATTATCAACCAAATCTTAATGTTTTAAAACAAATGAACATCCTTTTTACTGCAGTTATTTATCAATAGTCAAACTGCACCCACCATTTAGCCCAGGTTATAATGATAGTATAGAGTGCACTGTTTTGCAATTGATATATTGATAAAGCCAATTAGGGAAAGATATTTAGCACAGTTAACCTTAAGAAGTCAGCAAGGTGCAGTTTAAGTTCAGGGAATGAGAATTTGCAAACTTTTCAGAGCTAAATTACATGAAAATAATGAAATTATATTGCAAAGGTCAATTACATAACACTAAACATGCTATATACAAATCTCACGTTGTTTACTGTCCCTTTAAGGTAGAAGAAAGAAGTCCTAGTTAAATACGGAAACCAAACAGTTTTGACTGCAGTTTTTAAAGTGATATTATTTGTTCAAGCAGCCATGCTGACTAGGTATGTGCATTTGTCTTTCATTTATATCACTGGTTTTCAAACCTGGCCTCAGGCCTCCCCAACAGGTCAGGTTTTCAGGATTACCTTGGGTGATAGCAGGTAAAATAACCATGGTTACTAATCAGCTGATTATTTCACCTGTGCTCCGGTTCAGATATCTTCAAAATGTGGCCTGTTAGGGAGATCCGAGAACAGGTTTGAAAACCAGTGATTTATATGAACGAATGATGAATCTGGCTGGTGGTAACAGCATTAGGTTCTTTTAGGAGCTGGATTTATTCTTTTGCAAGTGTTTGTTCAACTTGCAAATGAAGAAATCTGGCTCCAAAAAGAGCAAAGACCTGCTACCCACGGCAAGTTTCGTCATTGGTTTAAACAAACTAATGCTCATTCCTACTGCTGACCACCATAGACTTTCTTTTATAGTTTTTGGTTTTGTTTACGGAGACCAGTACACATATATTGCAGTAAAAAGGTGCATTTGAGTGTAACTAGGAGGTACAGTTTTAAAGTCATATCAGATGAGTATTCTCTTGTTGTCCTGTACAGAGGATTGTACAAACAGTAACTACTGGCTGAAGGAAGGAGTGGTTTGATTTGAATCACTCGCAAAACATTTTTCCAGAAGATTGTACGTTGGACGGATAAAGAAAAAATGCATTGAGATTGAGTAAAGAGGCGGAGCATCCCTGAGACTGGGTAGGAGGTGTTATACATCAAGGTCACGTGATCAATAAGACTGGAAAAAGAAAGAAATTAAAGGAGAACAGCACTTTAGAGGAGATTGGGTTTGTGCACAAATGTTGTAATGGGATTAATCTAAGAAGTTGGAGGTATGATCAGACTAAATTAGATGTTTATATCTCAATTTATATACTGAATCTTATGTATAGGTATATATCTGTAATAGTTTAACACTGACTGCTAAAGAAAGGTATAAATGGTAATGTAAAGCGGCAATATGGCCACAAGTCAACACCAGAATTTTTGTAGTTTTAAAAACATAAATTATGCTTACCTGATAATTTCATTTCCATCGAGGGGAGGAGAGTCCACAGCTTCATTCATTACTGTTGGGAATTATGAAACTGGACACCAGGAGGAGGCAAAAACACCCCAGCCAAAGGCTTACATACCTCCCCCGCTCCCCTCATCCCCCCAGTCATTCTGCCGAGGGAACAAGGAACAGTAGGAGAAATATCAGGGTATAAATGGTGCCAGAAGATTAATTCAATTTAGGTCCGCCCATCGGAGATATGGGTGGGAGTCGTAGACTCTCCTCCCCTCGATGGGAATGAAATTATCAGGTAAGCCTAATTTATGTTTTCCATCTAAAGGGGTGTAGAGTCCACGGCTTCATTCATTACTGTTGGGAACATATAACCAAGCTCTAGAGGACACTGAATGAAACAGGGAGCAAAAAGGCGGACCCTAATCAGAGGGCACCACAGCCTGCAAAACCTTTCTCCCAAAAACAGCTTCCGCAGAAGCAAAAACGTCAAATTTGTAATGCTTTGTAAAAGTGTGTAAGGAGGACCAGGTAGCCACCTTACAAATTTGCTCCATAGATGCCTCATTCTTAAAAGCCCAAGACGAAGCCACAGCTCTAGTTGAATGAGCCGTGATCCTCTGAGAAGGCTTATGTCCCGCTGTCTCATAGGCCAAGCGAATCAAGCTCCTCAACCAAAAGGACAAAGAAGTAGAAGAGGCTTTCTGCCCCTTGTGCTTCCCTGAACACATCACAAAAAGAGATGTAGACTGTCTGAAATCCTTTGTAGCCTGAAGATAAAACTTCAGGACACGAACCACATCCAGATTATGAAGCAACCTCTCCTTAGAAGAAGAAGAAGGGTTAGGACACAAAGAAGGAACCACTATTTCCTGATTGATGTTACGGTTAGAAACCACCTTGGGAAGAAACCCCAAACCAGTGCGTAGCACAGCCTTATCCGCATGAAAAACAAGATAAGGAGGCTCACATTGCAAGGCAGCCAGTTCAGATACTCTGCGTGCCGATGCAATGGCCAACAGGAAGAGAACCTTCCAGGACAGAATCTTAATATCAATGGAATGCATAGGCTCAAACAGAACCTTCTGCAATACCTTAAGGACCAAGTTTAAGCTCCATGGGGGAGCAGACTGTCTAAAGACAGTACTGATTCTAGCCAGAGCCTGAACAAAAGATTAGCTGTCAGGGAGCTCAGTGAGCCTCCTATGCAACAAGACTGATAATGCAGAAATCTGTCCCTTTAAGGAATTGGCGGCAAGGCCCTTCTCCAAACAGTTTTGGAGAAAGGACAGAATCCTTAATACTTTCACCTTATGCCAAGGATATCCATGCTTCTCACACCGGGACAAGTAAGTCCTCCACACCTTATAGTAGATGCGACGAGTGACTGGCTTCCTTACCTGAATTAGCTTATCAATCACACTTTCAGAAAAGCCTCTCTTGGCCAAGACTAGGCGTTCAATCTCCATGCAGTCAGTCTCAGAGAATCGAGATTTTGATGTTGAAAAGGGCCCTGTTCCAGCAGATCCCTGCGACAGGGTAACCTTCACGGCGGAGAGGATGACATCCCCACCAAATCCGCAAACCATGTCCTACGCGGCCACGATGGAGCAATGAGAATGGCCGAAGCCCGCTCTTGTTTGATGCGTGCCACTACCCGATGTAGAAGTGGTAATGGTGGAAAAATGTAAGCTAGGTTGAATCCCCAGGCATCTATCAGCTCCGCCTGGGGATCCCTGGACCTCGACCCGTAACGGGGTAGCATGCAATTGAGTCTGGATGCCATGAGATCTATCTTCAGCATTCCCCACCTGAGATAAATCTCCACAAACAGTTTGGTGTGAAGAGACCATTCCCCGGATGGAAGGATTGCCTACTGAGAAAGTCTGCTTCCTAGTTGTCCACACCTGGAATGTGAATCGCTGAGAGCGAGCAGCTGTGGGACTCCGCCCACTCCAATATCCGATACACCTCCCTCATGGCTAGGGAGCTCCTTGTACCCCCTGATCGTTGATGTAAGCCACCAAGGTTATGTTGTTGGTCTGGAATCTGATGAAGCTGAATGCCCTCAGAGGAGGCCAACTTAGGGACAGTACCCCACAGCTCAAGCTGAGAGTCCGGAATGGGTAACAGTTTCTTAAAGAAAGAAGAAGGGGAAAAGGAAGAAAAGGAATTGCTCCCATTCATTCTTAATAATATTCGCCATCTTAACAGGAACTGGGAAGGCCTGAGGCACCACCCTGTCCTCATATACCTTATCAAGCTTAGGAATCGCAGGTTCTTCTGGAAGTTTCGTCAAAAAGCGCACATTTTCCATCCTAAACCTAAAGTCAGGCTCCTCCGCAGCCGGAGGTTTAGATAACATGGACTCTGACCCAGAAGGGGCCTCCTCCGAAGAGTCGGAGTGGGCCTTGTCATCGTATAATGCCTCTGATATTTCCACAGGCGTATACAACCCCTGGACCGGGCCGCCATTATACGCCCTACGCTTGCGCTTAGCAGAACGTGGTAAGACATGGATCACTTTCGATACCGCTGTTTGCAGTTGATCTGCAAAATCTGACGGCCAACGAATCTCTCCCGCAGGAGTAATGGTTGGACCCTGGGGCGCTGCATGTGCAATTGGAGATGGATGCAGGGAACACACCTCACTTGATGGGAAACCCTCAAAGGTGGACGGCTCAGTAGTACTAGACATTGTTTGCTTTTAGATGTCGTAATTATATTAAGGCATGTGGAACATAGTTGAGCAGGCTGATCTACCAGAACCTCCTCACAATAAACACAGGAATGAGACCTTGTTAAAGAGGGAGAACCCTCCAAAGTGTCAGAGTTTTCCATAGCTTGCCCTGTTCTTACGGACTAGATTAACTTAATAATTAGGCACCTTTATACCTCCAATGGCCGGGGCCACCTCCTATGACCCGGACTACAGAAACCTTTCCGTCTCCTGCGCCGCTGATCAATAGAGAGAGAGAGCCACACCCGGTCACATAGAATGCCTGACAGAACCGCCCCTGCCTAAGGAGAAAACGCGCCAAAAAATGGCCGCGCAATACTCCCATAAGTCACCTGAAAGTTCCACACATTGCCAGAGCCTCATCTTGCACATAACGCAGCAATGACACAATATCATGTATAAACCCCCCCTGTTCAATAATCCCCTTTCCAGGAATATTAGCCCTTGATTCTTTAAGATAAAGGTGTCACACTGTGACCCTGTCTTCCATGTTATCATTTATGTAATAAAAAATGAAACAATCTTACCAGAATCTACGCCATGGAACAGGAACACAGCCCTTCAAGTGTGACAGGTTAATAGCCTTGCTCCTGACATGGACTTGAGTGAAAAAGCAGACAGCGAAACTCATCAACGCTGATTGCTTGTGGAGCTGTTAATTTGAGTCGGGATGGTTTCGCAGAAAGACTCTCCCTGCATCTCCGGACTCTAACTTTCGCCCAGGTTCTCACTGAGAGGCTGACAGGACTACTTAAAACGCCAGTCCCAATGCGAAGAGTACTACCCTCCATAAGAGACTACTCTTCTTCGGCACTTCTCTGCCGTCCTCGCCTGTGACGAAAGGCAAAGAATGACTGGGGGATGAGGGGGGTGGGGGAGGTATTTAAGCTTTTGGCTGGGGTGTCTTTGCCTTCTCCTGGTGGCCAGGTTCATAATTCCCAACAGTAATGAATGAAGCCGTGGACTCTCCTCCCCTTTAGAAGAAAGATAGATAATACCTTTATTACACATTCCTCAGTTTTCCATAACCAACACTGTTATATTAATATACTTTTTACCTCTGTGATTACCTTGTATCTAAGATTCTTCTGACAGCCCCCTGATCACGACATTTTATTTATTATCTATTGACTTTCATTTTAGCCAATTAGTGCACTGTCTGCCACAATCCACGGACGTGATCACAATGTTATCTATATGGTTGACATGAACTAGCTATCCCCTGTTGTGAAAAGCAAATAAAAAAGCATGTGAAGAGGCGGCCTTCAAGGGCTTAGAAATTATCATATGAGCCTTCCTAGCTTTAGCTTTTAACTAAGAATACCAAGAGTACAAAGCAAAATTGGTGATAAAAGTAAATTGGAAAGTTGTTTAAAATTACATGCCTTATTTGAAACATGAAAGGTTTTTTTGGACTTGACTGTCCCTTTAAACATTTTGTAATAAGATTTTTTAATAACATTGTCATAACCTTTTTTCTATGATTTTTCAAAGTTTTAGACTGTGATTGAAGTGCTTCAAAGTTATTTTTTTATTATTATTTTGATGTGTAGAATTTATTATCATCACACATTGTTAAAATAATTATAGTGACATAGGTACTGAGCCTTCAGAGCACCTACTACTTTTTCTGAACTATTGTTTCTGGGTTTTTTTTTGTCTGGTCTAGAGGACTCCTGACATTTGCAGGTTGCTTAACTGTATCCAGAGTCCAGAGATTTAGAGCCATTGCTTGTTCTAGCTGTAAAGTCATATCATTGTTACACCAGCATTGCATAATGACTAAAGTTCAAGAACTAATATAGTGGAAAATGTACCGCTCTTGCTGACCCTTTAACGCAAACCCTAACTCGAGCCCTGCTGTCTGCCTCAAAAAAATCCTTATCACTTCACTAAAGTACAGTACACAAACATTGCAGTAAATAGAACAGAGTTTTGTAAACCAGTGACTTTTCCTAAAATAATTACATTCCAGGGAAGACCTTTTCATCAATTATACAGCAACCAATCCTAGACACAAGGCTAGGATCAAATAGGTGGAAAAAACACCCAGGTATAGCCTTAAAATATTTCCATATCTAATCAAAAGGAAATATTCCCTGCACTTTGTATCACACTTAGTAACACTGTTAGACTATAACAACTAAGGCAGGGAATAGCAGTGCAAACGCCTGACACGCGTTTCTTTACTGCTTTGTCAGGAATAATGCATAGGTTCAAAAGGAGGAGCCTGAAGCCTCCAAGGGGGAATCACAGGTCAAATAACAGGTTTGATACGGATGTCCGTATATAAGCAATTTTAGCAATCTTCTTAAAGGGATATTATATACTCATTTTTTCTTTGCATAAATGTTTTGTAGATCTATTTATATAGCCCATAAATTTTTTTTTTTAAATGTATAGTTTTGCTTATTATTAAATAACATTGTTCTGATTTTCAGACTCCTAACCAAGCCCCAAAGTTTTAGGAGAATACCGATGTATACCTACTCCAGCTTGCTTCTGTTTTTGTAAAGGGTCTTTTCATATGGAAAGGAAGGGGGAGGGGGGGGGAGGGTTCTGAAATTTCCCACTTGCAGTGGGTGTTCCAGTAACTTTTTAAACAGAGCTAAGCTGGAAGCTTCTAAGTAAGTTTTTAAATGGTTTTATACTGGATTTTTATATCAGTATCTGTGCATATTATTCTTAATATTAGTATCTATTACATGCAGTTATATGAAAATTGGTGTATACTGTCCCTTTAAAAAAAAAAAAAAGACAATGCCTGTGACTTTCCAAAGATAGCCCACCTTGCAATAGTCGACTACAAAAACATGATTAGCTAAGATCACACTGTTGGGTTTCAACTAAACATGTGCACTCGGCAGTTTTGTTAGCTGTCAAATGCGGAAGGCGGTGAACTCTCACAGCATTCAGCTCTTTCCGGAGCCAAATTTCTGCTTGTGAAGGTGAAACACACTAAGATCTGTGCAAATCTAGATATTAGTGTGTTGCACTTTCACAAGAAGAAATATGGCTCTGATAAAAGCCGAATGCCGTGAACGGCCGCCTTCTTCCACATTTAACAACTGGAAAAAAAACTCCTATATCCCAGAGGAACTGCAAATTCCTCCCTGATGATTGACAACAGTTAAAAAATGTTGATAGGTAACCTCACCTTCCAAGGAGACTAAACTCCTTGCACCATCAGAAACTCCCAGAAAGCCTCCTACATAGTGGGCTTGAGTCTGTCAAGATTACTGTCCAGCTCAGCAATCTTAAAGAGGTCCCTGGAAGAATAGAAATGTGAGTCTTGTCACTTGATCCAGGAAAATAATTTAGGATAAGTACTATTGATCTTCATTCCATTGACACAAAAGAGAAAGTTGTAGAGGCCAGATGAAATCTGGAGAAGGGTCCCCCTTCTGAAGTGGCAAACATTAGCCCCTCCCACCACTACACACTAGGCCACCGTTGGAAAATGAGTGTTCTGCAACCTGGTGCATGTTGACTGAAGCTTGCATCTCATTTGTCCATAAGAGACATCATGGACACCACACCTGTTAGCGACCCCAGGAAGAACAATTAAGTAGTTGAAACCAGAGAGCTCTTTGGTATATTCATGCTTTAGCTGTGTCTGCAAGGCAGGTGCAGTGAAACTTTAATGTGCTCAACTGCCTTCTGAAGAAAGGGAGTCTGCACCAGAATAATGACAAGATAAGACCCCCAAAACTTAGTTGAATATTCTGGGGGACGTGCCAAAGGGTAGAAACATAAACTGGTAATACTTGTCTAGAAAGGTACATCTCAAGAACTGCACATCATCCATGTGAATCCTTCAGGTCTATGGTTGATATAAACTGACCTTCTTGCACTAGAGGGAGAATAGTGCATAAAGTGTTTAGGGATTTTAAATCTAGAATGGGACAAATTGTTCTCTCCTTTTTGGGAACTACAATCAGGTATGAGTAAAAACACTGATCCTGTCCATTGAATTGGAACTGGAGAAATAACTAATTTCCCTTCAAGATCTGACACACAAAAGTTTAAGGCCAGAGCCTTGACAGGGTCCCAAGATTAAAGGAATCTTTCTCTGGGAGGCCTGGAATGAAAACTTATTCTGTATCCTTGCAATATCAGTTCTAGGACTCAGGAATCTAAAATAGAATGGACCCAAACCTCTCAAAAAGTTTTATCGTACCAGGATATACATATATGTTGGCTTTTGGAGACTATATCTGCAGACAAAGACTTTAGCTATAAGGCACATCTAGATAAAACAGCTATGGCAGCACTTTTCAGGTTAATGCAAACGTTTCCACTGCTGTATCTCAAAGTTGTTAGCAAGCACAATCTGCTTCCTAGATCTCTACCAAGAAGCCTTCTCCTGATGCTACCTAAGAGGGGTTATTACACCACAAAAACATGACTTCTGCCATGTAGGCAAAAAACAGCCTGCCAGCTAAAAGGAACATCTAAGGAAGCCTTTAATTTTTTTGATAAATTGGGTCTTTAAAGAAGATGCTATCCTTTAAGGTAATAGTAGTCTACTGGCTAAACTTCAGAGAGTTCCATCCACCTTAAGGACTTTTTCACAGTCTGGCAAAGAAAATGACAAAATTGTAAATCAGGGGATTGGCAGGTACATTGGCATTTCACCTGAGTGGCCTGTGACATCTCCCATAGATAGAAGATATCTCACTGTCTGGCTGAACTCCTACTAAACCATATGTCCATGAGGCACTTTTTAGGGGGGGAAATGTGTCTCAGATTGGTTAGTGCACACCCCTATCAAACTACATGAAGACTTGAGCACTCCACAGTTTCACCTACTCTATGCTGGAGGCAAAACATAACTGGGAGTTGTAGGAGAAAGCTGGAAGATGGGGTATAGCAAAGCTCTACAAAGTAGGGTTGTCTTGCCTCTTCTTGGACCGGAAAAAAATCCCACATGCAATAAATGGTGGACTCTCCCCATCATACGAAAGAAAAAAAATTTCAAACAGCTATATGATCCAACAAGTACCCCTTTGCAAAAAAGCTGAGTTTAACCCGAATAATGATTTCAGCTGTTTGATAATAAAGTTTGTTCACTAAAAAGTATGCACCATATAACAAGCAGGCGAGCCAGATATCTCTGTAATTATATCATCTGAAAGCACTGCTATCTCATTTACTTTTAGTCTGGATTGCACTTTTAAACTCTGACAGCTACACCGAAACTGACCCATAAACCCTTCCTTATTTTTTTTCCTACTGCATATTTATGCAGCCAGTTAAAAACACAGTGTTCACATAACAGGATGTTTTCACTGTGCATAAGTATTCTTTATCAGCTGCCGGAAGACATGAACCTTTGGGCCTATACCAATATAGGAATAAAAGGGGAATATTTGTATAGTAGCGGATATGTTACATTGTGTATATTGCAAGCTAAAAAGTATACCATGTAATATATGAGATATTCTGACGTATTTGCAGAGCTCCCTGTAGATGGTTGAGTATGGCAGTCATCAGAGTTTTGTCTCATAATACTACTGTTCTTACCGCCTACACCAGTGATGGCGAACCTTGGCATGCCAAATGTTTCAGAACTACATTTCCCATAATGCTCTTCCGGACTGCAGAGGGTCTAAGCATCATGAGAAATGTAGTTCTGAAACATCTGGGGTGCCAAGGTTCGCCATCCTACACTAACCTACAGTACTTTTCTGAAGCCTCTCATTTTTTCATCCATTCCCCTTGTATTTTCTTTAACACGGAATCTTACAAGCCCACCAGTCCTGAACATTACCTTCATGCAATATGTTCTGATGGCAATTTACGGCTAGGGTCCCCTACTCCCTTGTCATTTCTCAAATAGTTTTGTGATTTTGTTTACCCTATTATCATATATGCCTAATGTTTACATAACGGCAGAATATGTTGACGCTTTACAAATATATGATAATAATAACATTGGCAAATGAAGAGCATCAGAAACAATAATGTTAGGAACAGGCTCAAGACTGTTCTATTCTCTTGACTCAGAAAAAGACCAGAAGAGAAGCAATGATTGCTAAATAAGGAAAGTCTTTTGTCTCTATTTACGTAACTATTTTTTTCCCATTATGCATATTTTCCTACCTTCTCTTTAAGTCGCCTACGCAGCCGGTCTTTCGAAGACTGGAGCAGTTTCACTTTAGGCCGCTCATGGTTCTGAATACTGTTTTTTCGATTTGTTTCTGATTTCGGGCTTGTCTGGGGAGACGGTTTATCTGTTGGGTCTGTGGTAATTTCCAATGGGATATGTACAGTGCAAACTGAGTCGTCCTCGATTTTCAAGCTATCAGTTTCTTTGGCATTTCTCTGAAGGTCTTTGTCATTTGGCTGGTGCTTCTGGTTGTGGTGCCATCTGCGGTTTTGGCTATAGGCATGGTGGCCTTGCTTGCCTGAGGAGTGAGGTGCTTGTACTCCTTGGTATTGTTTCTGGTGCTCTCTGCTGTTGTGTTTGGCAGTAACTTGTTGATGCTCATTGTGTTGTTGCTGTAGTTGTTTGTTGCCCCCTTGTGCTTTCTGCTGTTTCCTACAATACACAACATATAGAACCACTCTGTTACCATACTGCAAACTGGGAAAATAACATTAAAGGGACAGTCTAAGAATTGTTATTGTTTAAAAAGATAGATAATCCCTTTATTACCCATTCCCTAGTTTTGCATAACTAACACAGTTATATTAATACACTTTTACCTCTGTAATTACCTTGTATCTAAAGCCTCTGCAGACTGCTCCCTTATCTCAGTTCTTTTGACAGACATGCATTTTAGCCAATCAGTGCTCACACTTAAATAACTCCATGGGAGTAAGCACAATTTTAGCTATAAAAAAACCCTGTTAAAATGCAGTTCAACAGCTTAAAAATTAGCATATGAGCTTACCTAAGTTTAGCTTTCCACAAAAGAATACCAAGAGAACAAATAAAATGTGATTATAAAAGTAAAATTAGAAAATTGTTTATAATTGTATGCCCTATTGGAATCATGGAAGTTTAATTTTGACTAGACTGTCCATTTAAGGAATTTACCTGCTTTAGTGTGCTGAATGAGGAATTAAACAATACAAATTGGTTTTAGGAACATTTAAACCAATAAACCTTCCAATACAAGTAAGGTGGTACACTTTCTAAGCTATGCTAGCTTTGAGAATTCTATTGCAGTTTTCCATTTCATAAAGACATTACATAGAAAATTAGATGCAAGGTCTGTTTCACAAATGTGTTCGCAAATAAGCTCTTTGTGCAAATGATCTTTCCAAAACATTTGTGCTTAACCCCTTGAGTGCTAACGACGGCTCTAACGATGGCTCAGAGCCGTCGCTAGCACTCTCCCACCTTGAGGGAGATCTGGGGGCTCCCACCCACTCCTATCCCAGCGGTCGGGCCTGCATAGTGACCGGCATCGCCGGGGCTTCACATTATGTGTGGTAACGTCACGCACAACTTTATTTATATTTAACAATGTTAAGTATAGGAGCAGGGGGCATGCTGCTTAGAAGCCTGTATCTCAGGCATCTTAGCAGCTACAGATCCCCAAGATCCACCGTTGGAAAGGTAATCGCCTTACCTTTTCAACAGTGTAAAAAAAGTAAAGAAATCCTTAAAAAAGCTTAGCACCCAGGTGGGAAAGTGCTTAGCACTTAAAGGGTTAAACAACAGTTCAAATAATTTGTATCTTTTCATTTAGATCTTTTTTTTTCTTGAATTTCCTGAATTTCTGCTTCCCCATTTTGACATGAGGTTTTTGTTAGTGTAAAAAAATAAATCTTAGCAGGACAATAAAATCATCAATACATATAAAAGATAACATTCTCTTTATGAAACTAGGTTAAAGGGACACTAAACCCAATTTTCTCTCTCTCATGATTCAGATAGAGCATGCCATTTGAAGCAACTTTCTAATTTACTCCTATTATCAATTTTTCTTCGTTCTTTAGCTATCTTTATTTTAAAAGCAGAAATGTAAAGTTTAGGAGCCAGCCCATTTTTGGTTCAGAACCTGGGTTACACTTGCTTATTGGCAGCTAAATGTAGCCACCAATAAGCAAGTGCTGTCCAGGGTGCTGAACCTAATTACCAGATGGTACAAGAAAGTGTTCTGTTTAAAATTGTGGTGCACGGTGCATACTTAAATACACTTTCGAAACAGGAATAGCTTTTATTAAAAGCATTTTAGCTAATACATGTATATTACAAAAATGCTTCTATTCAAAACTGAAATGCATCTACGTGGATTCCAATTTTGGCCAGAATATTCCTTTAAGTATAAGCTTAATTAGTTTGTAGGATAGCCTTAAAGGGCCATTATACACATTTTTTCTTTGCATAAATGTTTTGTAGATGATCTATTTATAAAGCCCATAAAGTTTTTTTTTTTTTTTAAATGTATAGTTTTCCTTATTTTTAAATAACATTGCTCTGATTTTCAGACTCCTAACCAAGCCCCAACGTTTTATTTGAATACCGTCAGCTACCTTCTCCAACTTGCTCCTGTTTGTGTAAAGGGTCTTTTCATATGCAAAAGAAGGGGGAGGGGGGAGGGTCTTATTTCCCACTTGCAGTGGGCTTTCCAACTGCCTTTTCAACAGAGTTAAACTGAAAGCTTCTAAGTAAGTTTTTAAACCATTTTATACTGGATTTTTATATCAGTATCTGTGCATCTTATTCTTTATAGTAGTGTCTATTACATGCAGTTATATGAAAATGAGTGTATACTGTCCCTTTAAGCTTATCCCATGCATTCTTGAAGCCCCCCAAAGTGTTTGTTATTACCACCACTAAAGAAAGTTTATTTTATTAATCAACCACCCTTTCTGTGAAGTGCTACCTCAAATTACTAATGAACCTGATCTAGTGGAAAAAAAGTGACAGCAACAAAACAAAAATCATCAATATTCCATGAAATGCAAGAAAAAAAATAATTCAGTTTCCCTTTAACTATTTCTAATGTGTAGAGCCACCGTTTTAAAGCCGTCATTGGCAAACAAACTTTATTTTTCATATTGTGGTCACTCTGAATCAATTTGTGTCATTTTCATGGTTTGTAAGGACTGTCTGTCTGCGGTAAGTTGGTAAATGTCAGCTAAATTTGTTCATTAGGGTTAAGCATTTGAAAAAAAACAAACAACAAATTAACTTAGAATGCACAAAAATATATTTTCAGGTTTTTTATGTATGCACCACATTTCTCTGCTATGTGTGTAGATAGATGTTATTTTAGGTCACTGGCTATATTTGGTATAAAGTGTCAGTATGCAGGTGTTGTAGCCGTGTTATATAAGATGACCACCCTTGTGCATAGTATCATACAAAGAGGGGTTCTAAAAATGCAATTAAATATCTCGGTTTTTTTTTACCTTGACCTTAGAAATCCTTGTTAATAAAATTATATTATAAACCAAGGGGCTGTTAAAGGGACATGAAACCCTATATTTTCTATCATGATTCACATAGAGAATACAATTTCAAAACAACATTCCAGTTTACTTCTATTATAAAATTTGCTTGATTCTCTAGATATCCTTTGTTGTGCAGCCACCAAGCCTCTTTAGATATGCTTTTCAACAAAGGATATCAAGATAATGAAGCAAATTAGAAAATAGAAGTAAATTGGAAAGTTATTTAGAATCACATACTCTTTCTAAATAATGAAAGAAAGAAAAAATTGGGCTTCATGTCCCTTTAAGTGTTCTTTTAAGGCTATCATATTACATATGTATTTTTTAGCATTCATGTTTATTTCTTAAGATCTATACCTCGGCCTCAGGTATTGTACTTTATCATGCAATGATACCTGTAGACTATAAGCCTCCTCCTGTATCTTATAACAAATCTTTGTCACTATATACCCCTATCTCTGTACCCAGCGCTAGGGAATTTTGTGTCATTGTACAAATAAAGGATAATAATATTAATTGCACGAGGAAGTTATTTAAAGCACTGCACAAAACACAGCGCAACAGGGAAACAGACACGGTCGTGAATTATAAGAAATGTAAAAAAAAGTTAATCTTATTATGTGTCTACAATGTTGTGGCTACTAGAGCGCTAGCTTGCACTACATAGGAGTTACAGAGCTTAAAGGGGCAGTAAAGACAAAATGAACCCTTTATGATTCAAACAGAGCTCGCATTTTTTAAACAACTACCAATTTACTTCTATTATCTCAACTGCTTGGTTCTCTTGGCATCCTTTGTTGAAAAGCATACCTCAGGAACAGCAATGCACTACTGGGAGCTAGCTACTAATTGGTGAGTGCACATATGCCTCTTGTCATTGTCTTACCAGATGTGGTCAGCTAGCTCCCAGTAGTGCATTGCTGTTTCTTCAACCAAACATGCCATGAAAACAAAGCAAATTTGACAATAGAAGCAAATTTAACAGTTTAAAAATTGGATTTTCCTATCCCTTTAAAATATAATCAAGGTATGAGAGCTACAGTTAAGGATGCCATAGAAACTAAAATAGACCACCTTTACTTTAACGCTCACATTATTTGTGCATCTGGCACACAAACATCAATGCAATAGAATTTGATGATTTAATAATTTATTTAATTCAAGGAAATGCCTAAGCAACTGTAATACAACCTTAAAAAGCTATAGAAGCCAGTGCTCAGTCATTTTCTTTTGTTCAGTGGAAAGCCACTACATTATGTCAACAACGTTATTTTGTAATGAATATAACTGAATACGCAGAATCCACTGGAACACGATCCTTGCAATGGCCTCACAAATCTGCTACCCGCTTACCCCATTGTAAACTTCAGTCTGCAGGAGTCGAGTTTCAAACCAAGCAACAGATGTTGAGTTATACAATAAGCGATGGAAATTTATTACAATATATATCATATAAAAAAAAAAATCTCCTTTGAGACATGCCAGCTAATTAATTAAAATGACTGTTAATAATCAAAAGTATTACTATGCAGTCACAAAGTCTTCTTCGTTCATTATATTTTTTGCCGGGTGGGTAATCTTAAAGGCAGTGTACTGTAAACATTTCTATCCTGAATGTATTTCCAATAGCAGAGTATAAAATGTACAAGATATTACTTCTTTAGGTTTATTTTTCTATATGAACTAGCTGGTTTTGTTCTTTGAAACCACCCATTAAAATGTGTTGAGGTTGCAGGGAAATCAGATCTCTTCATGTTATCACTTTCTGTACACATAAATGCTTCTTTATATTATCTCCAAAGTCCAATATTTAAACTATTGAAAATAAACATTTTATCTCTTCTGTAATTTCTTCTGCTGGCTAGGTTTACACATCTTTTCTTTAGCCTATCAGTTTAGGTAGGGATAACACCTGCAAAATCAGCTATTTCAAATGCTGAAATAAAGTTAAAGGAACTATTTGCAAAAAAATAAACATAAATATATATATAGGCAGCTACTTTTTGTAAATATAGAAGTATATTACACATTATATTATACATACACAAAACAGAATTTATGCTTACCTGATAAATTACTTTCTCTTACGGTGTATCCAGTCCACGGATTCATCCTTACTTGTGGGATATTCTCAATTCCCACAGGAAGTGGCAAAGAGAGCACACAGCAAAGCTGTCCATATAGCTCCCCTCAAGCTCCGCCCCCCAGTCATTCGACCGACGGTTAGGAGAAAAAGGAGAACCATAGGGTGCAGTGGTGACTGTAGTTATTTTAAAAATTAAATTTAAACCTGACTTAATTGCCAGGGCGGGCCATGGACTGGATACACCGTAAGAGAAAGTAATTTATCAGGTAAGCATAAATTCTGTTTTCTCTTACTTGGTGTATCCAGTCCACGGATTCATCCTTACTTGTGGGATACCAATACCAAAGCTTTAGGACACGGATGAAGGGAGGGAACAAGTCAGGTAACCTAAACGGAAGGCACCACTGCTTGCAAAACCTTTCTCCCAAAAATAGCCTCCGAAGAAGCAAAAGTATCGAATTTGTAAAATTTGGCAAATGTATGCAGTGAAGACCAAGTCGCTGCCTTACAAATCTGATCAACAGAAGCCTCATTCTTGAAAGCCCATGTGGAAGCCACAGCTCTGGTGGAATGAGCTGTAATTCGTTCAGGAGGCTGCTGTCCAGCAGTCTCATAAGCCAATCGGATGATTCTTTTCAGCCAGAAGGAAAGAGAGGTAGCAGTCGCTTTCTGACCTCTCCTCTTACCAGAATAGACAACAAACAAGGATGATGTTTGTCTGAAATCTTTAGTTGCTTTTAAATAGAATTTTAAAGCACGAACCACGTCAAGATTGTGTAAAAGTCGTTCCTTCTTAGAAACTGGATTAGGACACAGAGAAGGAACAATGATTTCCTGGTTAATATTCTTATTAGAAACCACTTTTGGAAGGAAACCAGGTTTGGTACGCAAAACAACCTTATCTGCATGGAACACCAGATAGGGTGAATTACACTGCAAAGCAGACAATTCAGAAACTCTTCGAGCAGAAGAAATGGCTACTAAAAACAAAACTTTCCAAGATAATAACTTAATATCTATGGAATGCAAAGGTTCAAACGGAACCCATGAAGAACTGAAAGAACTAAATTTAGACTCCATAGAGGAGCCACAAGCTTGTAAACAGGCTTGATTCTAACTAGGGCCTGTGCAAACACCTGAACGTCTGGTACAGCTGCCAGACGCTTATGTAACAGGAAAGAAAGAGCAGATATCTGTCCCTTTAAGGAACTAGCTGACAGACCTTTCTCCAATCCTTCTTGGAGAAAGGACAATATCCTTGGAATCCTAACCTTACTCCACGAGTAACCCTTGGATTCACACCAACCAAGATATTTCCGCCATATCTTATGGTAAATTTTCCTTGTTCTGCAATTGGAACTGGGTGTATCACTCCCATTTTTAGAAGATCTTCTACACAGCGTAAGAACGCCTGTTTCTTTGTTTGGTCTGAAGACAAACGAGAAATGTGGAACCTTCCCCTTGGGGGAGAATCCTTGAATTCTAGAAGGTACCCCTGAGCAACTATTTCTAATTCCCAGGGATCTGGAACATCTCTTGCCCAAGCCTGAGCAAAGAGAGAAAGTCTGCCCCCTACTAGATCCGATCCCAGATCGGGGGCTACCCCTTCATGCTGTCTTGGTAGCAGGAGCAGGCTTCTTGGCCTGTTTACCCTTATTCCAGCCCTGCAAGGGTTTCCAGGTTGCTTTGGGCTGGGAAGTGTTATCTTGCTTTGCGGCAGCAGAGGTTGCAGCAGGTCCGCTCCTGAAGTTGCGAAAGGAGCGAAAATTAGCCTTGTTTTTAGCCTTAAACGGCCTATCTTGTGGAAGGGCATGGCCCTTGCCCCCAGTGATATCCGAAATAATTTCTTTCAGCTCTGGGCCGAATAGGGTTTTCCCCTTGAAGGGAATATTTAACAGTTTCGTTTTTGACGACACATCCGCCGACCACGATTTGAGCCAAAGCGATCTTCGCGCCATGATGGCAAAACCTGAGTTTTTCGCCGCTAGCTTAGCTAATTGGAAAGCGGCATCAGTGATAAAATAATTAGCCAGCTTTAGAGCATGAATTCTATCCATGACCTCATCGTATGAAGTCTCCCTCTGGAGCGACTCCTCCAGGGCCTCGAACCAAAAAGCCGCTGCAGTAGTTACCGGAATAATGCAGGCAATTGGTTGAAGAAGAAAACCTTGCTGAACAAAAATTTTCTTCAGCAATCCTTCCAATTTTTTATCCATAGGATTTTTGAAAGCACAACTGTCCTCTATTGGTATAGTTGTACGCTTAGCAAGTGTTGAAACAGCCCCCTCTACCTTAGGGACCGTCTGCCACGCGTCCCGCCTGGGGTCGTTTATGGGGAACATTTTCTTAAAGATAGGGTGGGGGGGGAACAAAGGGTACACCTGGTCTCTCCCACTCCCTAGTCACAATATCCTCCACCCTCTTTGGGATCGGAAATGCCTCAGTGTATACAGGGACCTCTAAAAACCTGTCCATTTTACACAATTTTTCTGGGACCACCATGGGGTCACAATCATCCAGCATAGCTAAAACCTCCTTAAGCAGGACGCGGAGGTGTTCCAGCTTAAATTTAAACGCTAAGGAATCTGACTCTGCCCGCTGAGAAACTTTTCCTGTGTCAGAAATTTCTCCCTCAGACAGACCGTCCCTCACTGCTACTTCTGAGTGTTGTGAGGGTACTACAGATAAATCATCCAAAGCTTCTGATTGCTCATCCTCTGTATTTAAAACTGAGCTATCATGCTTTTTTGGAAAAACTGGCAGTTTGGATAAAAATGCTGCAATGGAATTATCCATTACTGCTGCTAATTGTTGTAAAGTAATAGGGGCCAATGCGCTAGAGGTACTAGGCATCGCTTGCGCGGGCGTAACTGGTGTCGACACATGGGGAGAGGAAGAAGGACTATCCTCATTACCCTCCGTTAAGGAATCATCTTGGGCTACATTTTTAAGTGTCACTGGATGGTCTTTAAAATGCTTAGATGTTTTAGCACACTTTAAACATAAATGCAATGGGGGTACAGCCATGGCTTTTAAACATAAAGAACAAGGTCTATCTGAAGACTCAGACATGTTTGACAGACTTAGACAGCACTACAATACAGTAAAAATCACTTTTTTATCAAATCACCAAAAAACATCCGATCTTTATGAAATTTTCACCACATGATTCTAATGCTTTGAAATGATTGCACACAAATTTTCAAATCAATTAACCCCTTATTGCCCAAACCGGAGCAAATTGAAGTAAACTACCGGTTTAATACACTACAGCACGGTGCCACAGTCTTTTCTGTGGCCCTACCTTCCTTTTGGGTTATTTGTAGAAGAAAAATAAGCCTCCCTGAAGTCCTCCTGCACTCTCAGGACTCTACACGTGAAGCTGCATGAAGCTGTCTTGCAAATCAACTGCGCAACTGAGGCGCGAAAATGAGGCCCCCTCCCTCTTCATTCCAGAGTTATGGGGCCTTCCTGAGTCAGATTAGGTGTCTTACAATATGCCAGGCGTAATAAAAACCCCAAAAGTGTTTCCAACGTCTAAAACACTTGAACAAATATAAGATTACACTAATAAAGTAATCGATTTAGCCCATCCCAGTGTCTACCAGTATTTAAGCCCTTAACTGAAGCCATCCTTCTATACTGCGTCTCAGAAAATGGCTTACCTTCCCTCATGGGGATTTCTGTCAGTCTTCTAGCATTACCAGGTCTTGTCACAAAAAAATGACTGAGCATACCTTAAGCAGTTAAGCCTGCAAACTGTTTCCCCCAACTGAAGTGCTCCGGTACTCAACAGTCCTGCATGGGAACAGCAATGGATTTTAGTTACAACATGCTAAAATCTTTTTCCTCTCAGCAGAAATCTTCATCACTTTCTGCCTCAGAGTAAATAGTACAAACCGGCACTATTTTAAAATAACAAACTCTTGATTGAAGAAATAAAAACTACAAATCTAACACCACAAACTCTTTACCCTCCCGTGGAGATGCTACTTGTTAGAGCGGCAAAGAGAATGACTGGGGGGGGGGGGAGCCTGAGGGGAGCTATATGGACAGCTTTGCTGTGTGCTCTCTTTGCCACTTCCTGTGGGGATTGAGAATATCCCACAAGTAAGGATGAATCCGTGGACTGGATACACCAAGTAAGAGAAATGGTTATTTTAACATATCTAATAACCATGTATCATGCATTAACTATCCTTATATAATCAAGTTAAAAATGTGATTGCAAGAAAATAACCGATTTTCAAATAAAAATAAAAAAATAAAAAATCATCTCTCGGAAAACATATCTTGCTGAATTTTCACAGTAGTCAGGGACATACCTCGCAAGCATAAGAACAAACGTTTATTCAGCAAATGATACAGCCATTTCACAAAGTGTAATACATTTTAAAATACCGTCTTAGATGTAACCCATCTCTTAGTGTTTTTGTAACAATGTATAGTTTTGCTTATTTTTTTAATAACATTGTGCTGATTTTCAGACTCCTAACCAAGCCCGACAGTGCCAGAAGTATACATGCGTTTACAGACTCCTGTTAATGTTATCTGTCTTTTCAAAGGCAGGGAAGGGGGGTAGTGTCTTCAGGTTTCCCAGCCCCATTCAGTGGGTGTCCCAGCCTAACCTCATCAGCAATGCTAAACTGGGAGCTTCTAAGTAAGTTTTTAAAAGGTTTTATACTGGATTTTTAGATCAGTATCTGTGCATATTCTTCTTTATTGCAGTGTCTATTACATGCTGTTATATGAAAATAAATACTTTTAATCTGCAGTTATATTAATATTGGTGTATACTGTCCCTTTAAGTAGCAGATATTTAGTATCATATCTACACTATCATTCCAAAAAACAGAATTTATGTTTACCTGATAAATTACTTTCTCCAACGGTGTGTCCGGTCCACGGCGTCATCCTTACTTGTGGGATATTCTCTTCCCCAACAGGAAATGGCAAAGAGCCCAGCAAAGCTGGTCACATGATCCCTCCTAGGCTCCGCCTACCCCAGTCATTCGACCGACGTTAAGGAGGAATATTTGCATAGGAGAAACCATATGTTACCGTGGTGACTGTAGTTAAAGAAAATAAATTATCAGACCTGATTAAAAAAACCAGGGCGGGCCGTGGACCGGACACACCGTTGGAGAAAGTAATTTATCAGGTAAACATAAATTCTGTTTTCTCCAACATAGGTGTGTCCGGTCCACGGCGTCATCCTTACTTGTGGGAACCAATACCAAAGCTTTAGGACACGGATGAAGGGAGGGAGCAAATCAGGTCACCTAAATGGAAGGCACCACGGCTTGCAAAACCTTTCTCCCAAAAATAGCCTCAGAAGAAGCAAAAGTATCAAATTTGTAAAATTTAGAAAAAGTGTGCAGTGAAGACCAAGTCGCTGCCTTACATATCTGATCAACAGAAGCCTCGTTCTTGAAGGCCCATGTGGAAGCCACAGCCCTAGTGGAGTGAGCTGTGATTCTTTCAGGAGGCTGCCGTCCGGCAGTCTCATAAGCCAATCGGATAATGCTTTTAATCCAGAAGGAGAGAGAGGTAGAAGTTGCTTTTTGACCTCTCCGTTTACCAGAATAAACAACAAACAAAGACAAAGTTTGTCTGAAATCCTTAGTAGCTGCTAAGTAAAATTTGAGAGCACGAACTACATCCAAGTTGTGCAACAAACGTTCCTTCTTTGAAACTGGATTAGGACACAAAGAAGGCACAACTATCTCCTGGTTAATGTTTTTGTTAGAAACAACTTTTGGAAGAAAACCAGGTTTAGTACGCAAAACCACCTTATCTGCATGGAACACCAGATAAGGAGAAGAACACTGCAGAGCAGATAATTCTGAAACTCTTCTAGCAGAAGAAATTGCAACCAAAAACAAAACTTTCCAAGATAATAACTTAATATCAACGGAATGTAAGGGTTCAAACGGAACCCCCTGAAGAACTGAAAGAACTAGGTTGAGACTCCAAGGAGGAGTCCAAATTTTGTAAACAGGCTTGATTCTAACCAGAGCCTGAACAAAGGCTAGAACATCTGGCACAGCTGCCAGCTTTTTGTGAAGTAACACAGACAAGGCAGAAATCTGTCCCATCAAGGAACTTGCAGATAATCCTTTTTCCAATCCTTCTCGAAGGAAGGATAGACTCTTAGGAATCTTAACCTTGTCCCAAGGGAATCCTGCAGATTCACACCAACAGATATACCAAATTATGTGGTAATTTTTCTGGTTACAGGCTTTCAGGCCTGAACAAGAGTATTAATAACAGAATCTGAGAACCCTCGCTTTGATAAGATCAAGCGTTCAATCTCCAAGCAGTCAGCTGGAGTGGGTCGAACGGACCTAGAACAAGAAGGTCTCGTCTCAAAGGTAGCTTCCATAGTGGAGCCGATGACATATTCACCAGATCTGCATACCAAGTCCTGCGTGGCCACGCAGGAGCTATCAAAATCACCGACGCCCTCTCCTGATTGATCCTGGCTACCAGCCTGGGGATGAGAGGAAACGGCGGGAACACATAAGCTAGTTTGAAGGTCCAAGGTGCTACTAGTGCATCCACTAGAGCCGCCTTGGGATCCCTGGATCTGTACCCGTAGTAAGGAACTCTGAAGTTCTGACGAGAGGCCATCAGATCCATGTCTGGAATGCCCCACGGTTGAGTGACTTGGGCAAAGATTTCCGGATGGAGTTCCCACTCCCCCGGATGCAATGTCTGACGACTCAGAAAATCCGCTTCCCAATTTTCCACTCCTGGGATGTGGATAGCAGACAGGTGGCAGGAGTGAGACTCCGCCCATAGAATGATTTTGGTCACTTCTTCCATCGCTAGGGAACTCCTTGTTCCCCCCTGATGGTTGATGTATGAACTTGGCCCTCGCTAGCTGAGGCCAAGCTTTGAGAGCATTGAATATCGCTCTCAGTTCCAGAATATTTATCGGTAGAAGAGATTCTACCCGAGACCAAAGACCCTGAGCTTTCAGGGATCCCCAGACCGCGCCCCAGCCCATCAGACTGGCGTCGGTCGTGACAATGACCCACTCTGGTCTGCGGAAGGTCATCCCTTGTGACAGGTTGTCCAGGGACAGCCACCAACGGAATGAGTCTCTGGTCCTCTGATTTTCTTGTATCTTCGGAGACAAGTCTGAATAGTCCCCATTCCACTGACTGAGCATGAACAGTTGTAATGGTCTTAGATGAATGCGCACAAAAGGAACTATGTCCATTGCCGCTACCATCAAACCTATCACTTCCATGCACTGCGCTATGGAAGGAAGAGGAACGGAATGAAGTATCCGACAAGAGTCTAGAAGTTTTGTTTTTCTGGCTTCTGTCAGAAAAATCCTCATTTCTAAGGAGTCTATTATAGTTCCCAAGAAGGGAACCCTCGTTGACGGAGATAGAGAACTCTTTTCCACGTTCACTTTCCATCCGTGAGATCTGAGAAAGGCCAGGACAATGTCCGTGTGAGCCTTTACTTGAGGAAGGGACGATGCTCGAATCAGAATGTCGTCCAAGTAAGGTACTACAGCAATGCCCCTTGGTCTTAGCACCGCCAGAAGGGACCCTAGTACCTATGAGAAAATCCTAGGAGCAGTGGCTAATCCGAAAGAAAACGCCACGAACTGGAAATGCTTGTCCAGGAATGCAAACCTTAGGAACCGATGATGTTCCTTGTGGATAGGAATATGTAGATACGCATCCTTGAAATCCACCTTGGTCATGAATTGACCTTCCTGGATGGAAGGAAGAAGTGTTCGAATGGTTTCCATCTTGAACGATGGAACCTTGAGAAACTTGTTCAAGATCTTGAGATCTAAGATTGGTCTGAACGTTCCCTCTTTTTTGGGAACTATGAACAGATTGGAGTAGAACCCCATCCCTTGTTCTCCTAATGGAACAGGATGAATCACTCCCATTTTTAGCAGGTCTTCTACCCAATGTAAGAATGCCTGTCTTCTTATGTGGTCTGAAGACAACTGAGACCTGTGGAACCTCCCCCTTGGAGGAAGCCCCTTGAACTCCAGAGAATAACCTTGGGAGACTATTTCTAGCGCCCAAGGATCCAGAACATCTCTTGCCCAAGCCTGAGCGAAGAGAGAGAGTCTGCCCCCCACCAGATCCGGTCCCGGATCGGGGGCCCGCATTTCATGCTGTCTTGGTAGCAGTGGCAGGTTTCCTGGCCTGCTTTCCTTTGTTCCAGCCTTGCATAGGTCTCCAGGCTGGATTGGCTTGAGAAGTATTACCTTCCTGCTTAGAGGACGTAGCCCTTGGGGCTGATCCGTTTCTGCGAAAGGGACGAAACTTAGGTTTATTTTTGGTCTTGAAAAGACCTATCCTGAGGAAGGGCGTGGCCCTTGCCCCCAGTGATATCAGAGATAATCTCTTTCAAGTCAGGGCCAAAGAGTGTTTTCCCCTTGAAAGGAATGTCAAGCAATTTGTTCTTGGAAGACGCATCCGCTGCCCAAGATTTTAACCAAAGCGCTCTGCGCCACAATAGCAAACCCAGAATTTTTTCGCCGCTAACCTAGCCAATTGCAAGGTGGCGTCTAGGGTGAAAGAATTAGCCAATTTAAGAGCACGAATTCTGTCCATAATCTCCTCATAAGAAGAAGAATTACTAATAATCGCCTTTCCTAGCTCATCAAACTAGAAACACGCGGCTGCAGTGACAGGGACAATGCATGCAATTGGTTGTAGAAGGGAACCTTGCTGAACAAACATCTTTAGCAGACCTTCTAATTTTTTATCCATAGGATCTTGGAAAGCACAACTATCTTCTATGGGTATAGTGGCGCGCTTGTGTAGAGTAGAAACCGCCCCCTCGACCTTGGGGACTGTCTGCCATCAGTCCTTTCTGGGGTCGACTATAAGAAAACAGAATTTATGTTTACCTGATAAATTACTTTCTCCAACGGTGTGTCCGGTCCACGGCGTCATCCTTACTTGTGGGATATTCTCCTCCCCAACAGGAAATGGCAAAGAGCCCAGCAAAGCTGGTCACATGATCCCTCCTAGGCTCCGCCTACCCCAGTCATTCGACCGACGTTAAGGAGGAATATTTGCATAGGAGAAACCATATGGTACCGTGGTGACTGTAGTTAAAGAAAATAAAATATCAGACCTGATTAAAAAAACCAGGGCGGGCCGTGGACCGGACACACCGTTGGAGAAAGTAATTTATCAGGTAAACATAAATTCTGTTTTCTCCAACATAGGTGTGTCCGGTCCACGGCGTCATCCTTACTTGTGGGAACCAATACCAAAGCTTTAGGACACGGATGAAGGGAGGGAGCAAATCAGGTCACCTAAATGGAAGGCACCACGGCTTGCAAAACCTTTCTCCCAAAAATAGCCTCAGAAGAAGCAAAAGTATCAAACTTGTAAAATTTGGTAAAAGTGTGCAGTGAAGACCAAGTCGCTGCCCTACATATCTGATCAACAGAAGCCTCGTTCTTGAAGGCCCATGTGGAAGCCACAGCCCTAGTGGAATGAGCTGTGATTCTTTCGGGAGGCTGCCGTCCGGCAGTCTCGTAAGCCAATCTGATGATGCTTTTAATCCAAAAAGAGAGAGAGGTAGAAGTTGCTTTTTGACCTCTCCTTTTACCGGAATAAACAACAAACAAGGAAGATGTTTGTCTAAAATCCTTTGTAGCATCTAAATAGAATTTTAGAGCGCGAACAACATCCAAATTGTGCAACAAACGTTCCTTCTTTGAAACTGGTTTCGGACACAGAGAAGGTACGATAATCTCCTGGTTAATGTTTTTGTTAGAAACAACTTTCGGAAGAAAACCAGGTTTAGTACGCAAAACCACCTTATCTGCATGGAACACCAGATAAGGAGGAGAACACTGCAGAGCAGATAATTCTGAAACTCTTCTAGCAGAAGAAATTGCAACCAAAAACAAAACTTTCCAAGATAATAATTTAATATCAACGGAATGCAGGGGTTCAAACGGAACCCCCTGAAGAACTGAAAGAACTAAATTGAGACTCCAAGGAGGAGTCAAAGGTTTGTAAACAGGCTTGATTCTAACCAGAGCCTGAACAAAGGCTTGAATATCTGGCACAGCTGCCAGCTTTTTGTGAAGTAACACCGACAAGGCGGAAATCTGTCCCTTCAGGGAACTTGCAGATAATCCTTTTTCCAATCCTTCTTGAAGGAAGGATAGAATCCTAGGAATCTTAACCTTGTCCCAAGGGAATCCTTTAGATTCACACCAACAGATATATTTTTTCCAAATCTTGTGGTAAATCTTTCTAGTTACAGGCTTTCTGGCCTGAACAAGAGTATCGATAACAGAATCTGAGAATCCTCGCTTCGATAAAATCAAGCGTTCAATCTCCAAGCAGTCAGCTGGAGTGAAACCAGATTCGGATGTTCGAACGGACCCTGAACAAGAAGGTCTCGTCTCAAAGGTAGCTTCCAAGGTGGAGCCGATGACATATTCACCAGATCTGCATACCAAGTCCTGCGTGGCCACGCAGGAGCTATCAAGATCACCGACGCCCTCTCCTGATTGATCCTGGCTACCAGCCTGGGGATGAGAGGAAACGGCGGGAACACATAAGCTAGTTTGAAGGTCCAAGGTGCTACTAGTGCATCCACTAGAGCCGCCTTGGGATCCCTGGATCTGGACCCGTAGCAAGGAACTTTGAAGTTCTGACGAGAGGCCATTAGATCCATGTCTGGAATGCCCCACAGCTGAGTGACTTGGGCAAAGATTTCCGGATGGAGTTCCCACTCCCCCGGATGCAATGTCTGACGACTCAGAAAATCCGCTTCCCAATTTTCCACTCCTGGGATGTGGATAGCAGACAGGTGGCAGGAGTGAGACTCCGCCCATAGAATGATTTTGGTCACTTCTTCCATCGCTAGGGAACTCCTTGTTCCCCCCTGATGGTTGATGTACGCAACAGTCGTCATGTTGTCTGATTGAAACCGTATGAACTTGGTCCTCGCTAGCTGAGGCCAAGCCTTGAGAGCATTGAATATCGCTCTCAGTTCCAGAATATTTATCGGTAGAAGAGATTCTTCCCGAGACCAAAGACCCTGAGCTTTCAGGGATCCCCAGACCGCGCCCCAGCCCATCAGACTGGCGTCGGTCGTGACAATGACCCACTCTGGTCTGCGGAATGTCATCCCTTGTGACAGGTTGTCCAGGGACAGCCACCAACGGAGTGAGTCTCTGGACCTCTGATTTACTTGTATCTTTGGAGACAAGTCTGTATAGTCCCCATTCCACTGACTGAGCATGCACAGTTGTAATGGTCTTAGATGAATGCGCGCAAAAGGAACTATGTCCATTGCCGCTACCATCAACCCGATCACTTCCATGCACTGAGCTATGGAAGGAAGAGGAACGGAATGAAGTATTCGACAAGAGTCTAGAAGTTTTGTTTTTCTGGCCTCTGTTAGAAAAATCCTCATTTCTAAGGAGTCTATAATTGTTCCCAAGAAGGGAACCCTTGTTGACGGGGATAGAGAACTCTTTTCCACGTTCACTTTCCAGCCGTGAGATCTGAGAAAGGCCAGGACGATGTCCGTGTGAGCCTTTGCTTGAGGAAGGGACGACGCTTGAATCAGAATGTCGTCCAGGTAAGGTACTACTGCAATGCCCCTTGGTCTTAGCACCGCTAGAAGGGACCCTAGTACCTTTGTGAAAATCCTTGGAGCAGTGGCTAATCCGAAAGGAAGCGCCACGAACTGGTAATGTTTGTCCAGGAATGCGAACCTTAGGAACCGATGATGTTCCTTGTGGATAGGAATATGTAGATACGCATCCTTTAAATCCACCGTGGTCATGAATTGACCTTCCTGGATGGAAGGAAGAATAGTTCGAATGGTTTCCATCTTGAACGATGGAACCTTGAGAAACTTGTTTAAGATCTTGAGATCTAAGATTGGTCTGAACGTTCCCTCTTTTTTGGGAACTATGAACAGATTGGAGTAGAACCCCATCCCTTGTTCTCTTAATGGAACAGGATGAATCACTCCCATTTTTAACAGGTCTTCTACACAATGTAAGAACGCCTGTCTTTTTATGTGGTCTGAAGACAACTGAGACCTGTGGAACCTCCCCCTTGGGGGAAGTCCCTTGAATTCCAGAAGATAACCCTGGGAGACTATTTCTAGCGCCCAAGGATCCAGAACATCTCTTGCCCAAGCCTGAGCGAAGAGAGAGAGTCTGCCCCCCACCAGATCCGGTCCCGGATCGGGGGCCAATATTTCATGCTGTCTTGGTAGCAGTGGCAGGTTTCTTGGCCTGCTTTCCCTTGTTCCAGCCTTGCATTGGTCTCCAAGCTGGCTTGGCTTGAGAAGTATTACCCTCTTGCTTAGAGGACGTAGCACTTTGGGCTGGTCCGTTTTTACGAAAGGGACGAAAATTAGGTCTATTTTTTGCCTTGAAAGGCCGATCCTGAGGAAGGGCGTGGCCCTTACCCCCAGTGATATCAGAGATAATCTCTTTCAAGTCAGGGCCAAACAGCGTTTTCCCCTTGAAAGGAATGTTTAGTAGCTTGTTCTTGGAAGACGCATCAGCCGACCAAGATTTCAACCAAAGCGCTCTGCGCGCCACAATAGCAAACCCAGAATTCTTAGCCGCTAACCTAGCCAATTGCAAAGTGGCGTCTAGGGTGAAAGTATTAGCCAATTTGAGAGCATTGATTCTGTCCATAATCTCCTCATAAGGAGGAGAATCACTATCGAGCGCCTTTATCAGTTCATCAAACCAGAAACATGCGGCTGTAGTGACAGGGACAATGCATGAAATTGGTTGTAGAAGGTAACCCTGCTGAACAAACATCTTTTTAAGCAAACCTTCTAATTTTTTATCCATAGGATCTTTGAAAGCACAACTATCCTCTATGGGTATAGTGGTGCGTTTGTTTAAAGTAGAAACCGCTCCCTCGACCTTGGGGACTGTCTGCCATAAGTCCTTTCTGGGGTCGATCATAGGAAACAATTTTTTAAATATGGGGGGAGGGACGAAAGGAATACCGGGCCTTTCCCATTCTTTATTAACAATGTCCGCTACCCGCTTGGGTATAGGAAAAGCTTCTGGGAGCCCCGGCACCTCTAGGAACTTGTCCATTTTACATAGTTTCTCTGGGATGACCAACTTTTCACAATCATCCAGAGTGGATAATACCTCCTTAAGCAAAATGCGGAGATGTTCCAACTTAAATTTAAATGCAATCACATCAGGTTCAGCCTGTTGAGAAATGTTCCCTGAATCAGTAATTTCTCCCTCAGACAAAACCTCCCTGGCCCCCTCAGATTGGGTTAGGGGCCCTTCAGAGATATTAATATCAGCGTCGTCATGCTCTTCAGTAACTAAAACAGAGCAGCCACGCTTACGCTGACAAGGGTTCATTTTGGCTAAAATGTTTTTGACAGAATTATCCATTACAGCCGTTAATTGTTGCATAGTAAGGAGTATTGGCGCGCTAGATGTACTAGGGGCCTCCTGAGTGGGCAAGACTCGTGTAGACGAAGGAGGGAATGATGCAGTACCATGCTTACTCCCCTCACTTGAGGAATCATCTTGGGCATCATTGTCATTATCACATAAATCACATGTATTTAAATGAATAGGAATTCTGGCTTCCCCACATTCAGAACACAGTCTATCTGGTAGTTCAGACATGTTAAACAGGCATAAACTTGATAAGAAAGTACAAAAAACGTTTTAAAATAAAACCGTTACTGTCACTTTAAATTTTAAACTGAACACACTTTATTACTGCAATTGCGAAAAAACATGAAGGGATTGTTCAAAATTCACCAAATTTTCACCACAGTGTCTTAAAGCCTTAAAAGTATTGCACACCAAATTTGGAAGCTTTAACCCTTAAAATAACGGAACCGGAGCCGTTTAAAAACTTTAACCCCTTTACAGTCCCTGGTATCTGCTTTGCTGAGACCCAACCAAACCCAAAGGGGAATACGATACCAAATGACGCCTTCAGAAAGTCTTTTCTAAGTATCAGAGCTCCTCTCACATGCGACTGCATGCCATGCCTCTCAAAAACAAGTGCGCCACACCGGCGCGAAAATGAGGCTCTGCTTATGCTTTGGGAAAGCCCCTAAGAAATAAGGTGTCTAATACAGTGCCTGCCGATATTATTATATCAAAATACCCAGATAAAATGATTCCTCAAGGCTAAATATGTGTTAATAATGAATCGATTTAGCCCAGAAAAGTCTAAAGTCTTAATAAGCCCTTGTGAAGCCCTTATTTACAATCGTAATAAACATGGCTTACCGGATCCCATAGGGAAAATGACAGCTTCCAGCATTACATCGTCTTGTTGTGTCATACCTCAAGCAGCAAGAGACTGCACACTGTTCCCCCAACTGAAGTTAATTGCTCTCAACAGTCCTGTGTGGAACAGCCATGGATTTTAGTTACGGTTGCTAAAATCATTTTCCTCATACAAACAGAAATCTTCATCTCTTTTCTGTTTCTGAGTAAATAGTACATACCAGCACTATTTCAAAATAACAAACTCTTGATTGAATAATAAAAACTACAGTTAAACACTAAAAAACTCTAAGCCATCTCCGTGGAGATGTTGCCTGTACAACGGCAAAGAGAATGACTGGGGTAGGCGGAGCCTAGGAGGGATCATGTGACCAGCTTTGCTGGGCTCTTTGCCATTTCCTGTTGGGGAGGAGAATATCCCACAAGTAAGGATGACGCCGTGGACCGGACACACCTATGTTGGAGAAAACAATTTTATAAATATGGGGGGAGGTACTAAAGGTATACCGGGCCTGTCCCATTCTTTACTAACAATGTACGCCACCCGCTTGGATATAGGAAAAGCTTCGGGGGGCCCCGGGGCCTCTAAGAACTTTTCCATTTTACATAGTGGTTCTGGAATGACCAGATAATCACAATCATCCAAATTGGATAACACCTCCTTAAGCAGAGCGCGGAGATGTTCCAACTTAAATTTAAAAGTAATCACATCAGGTTCAGCTTGTTGAGAAATGTTTCCTGAATCTGAAATTTCTCCCTCAGACAAAACCTCCCTGGCCCCCTCAGACTGGTGTAGGGGCCCTTCAGAAACCATATCATCAGCGTTCTCATGCTCTACAGAATTTTCTAAAACAGAGCAGTCGCGCTTTCGCTGATAAGTGGGCATATTGGCTAAAATGTTTTTGATAGAATTATCCATTACAGCCGTTAAATGTTGCATAGTAAGGAGTATTGGCGCACTAGATGTACTAGGGGCCTCCTGTATGGGCAAGACTGGTGTAGACGAAGGAGGGGATGATGCAGTACCATGCTTACTCCCCTCACTTGAGGAATCATCTTGGGCATCATTTTTACTAAATTTTTTTATGACATAAAATACATATAGTTAAATGAGAAGGAACCTTGGTTTCCCCACAGTCAGAACACAATCTATCTGGTAGTTCAGACATGTTAAACAGGCATAAACTTGATAACAAAGCACAAAAAACGTTTTAAAATAAAACCGTTACTGTCACTTTAAATTTTAAACTAAACACACTTTATTACTGCAATTGCGAAAAAGTATGAAGGAATTGTTCAAAATTCACCAAAATTTCACCACAGTGTCTTAAAGCCTTAAAAGTATTGCACACCAAATTTGGAAGCTTTAACCCTTAAAATAACGGAACCGGAGCCGTTTTTATATTTAACCCCTTTACAGTCCCTGGAATCTGCTTTGCTGAGACCCAACCAAGCCCAAAGGGGAATACGATACCAAATGATGCCTTCAGAAAGACTTTTCTATGTATCAGAGCTCCACACACATGCAGCTGCATGCCATGCTGTCCTCAAAAACAAGTGCGCCATACCGGCGCGAAAATGAGGCTCTGACTATGATTAGGGAAAGCCCCTAAAGAATAAGGTGTCTAAAACAGTGCCTGCCGATATAATCATATCAAAATACCCAGAATAAATGATTCCTCAAGGCTAAATATGTGTTAATAATGAATCGATTTAGCCCAGAAAAAGTCTACAGTCTTAATAAGCCCTTGTGAAGCCCTTATTTACTATCTTAATAAACATGGCTTACCGGATCCCATAGGGAAAATGACAGCTTCCAGCATTACATCGTCTTGTTAGAATGTGTCATACCTCAAGCAGTAAGAGACTGCACACTGTTCCCCCAACTGAAGTTAATTGCTCTCAACAGTCCTGTGTGGAACAGCCATGGATTTTAGTTACGGTGCTAAAATCATTTTCCTCATACAAACAGAAATCTTCATCTCTTTTCTGTTTCTGAGTAAATAGTACATACCAGCACTATTTTAAAATAACAAACTCTTGATTGAATAATAAAAACTACAGTTAAACACTAAAAAACTCTAAGCCATCTCCGTGGAGATGTTGCCTGTACAACGGCAAAGAGAATGACTGGGGTAGGCGGAGCCTAGGAGGGATCATGTGACCAGCTTTGCTGGGCTCTTTGCCATTTCCTGTTGGGGAAGAGAATATCCCACAAGTAAGGATGACGCCGTGGACCGGACACACCTATGTTGGAGAAACATTTTTTTTTTAATCATTGGAAAGCAAAACTACTTCATTGTTATCTTAAACTGAAAGGTGTGTTCATTTCTGTGTATAGATAAGCAATATTGCTATACTATGCTTCCTTATCAAGTATATATACAGCAGGAATGCGTCCAATACCAGCACACGGGAACTCATCACTGCTCTACAATGTGATGTGATTACTAATAACGCAGATTCAGTATTATACCGTGATGGTTATTGTCAGTGACTGTACAGAAATCTGTTATTATACAGTCACCATGAAAATACCAGAAAAAAAATGTAACATTTATTCACTTGAATCAGACTAAGCAGCAAAAAAATAATAATATTTTTTTTTTTATTAAAACAATAAAATGATATTACTATTTCTAGGAATTCATCCATCTATAATGTTCGAGTACAGCCCTTGACAAGTTATGGAGGTGTAAAGACGGCTATGATTGATTAGGAATGTTATGAGCTAGATTTACATCTCTATGATCACCAGGCACTGGATACCAAGACAGATTACAGGCGACGTGCACAGATTACAGCCAACCTAGCAACATATCTGCTGAAGGGGAGACAATAAATCTCCAGTGTAGCTATTCACTGTATGAACTGGGCACATAAATTTGTAATATACAGAATGTGACACAATGAGGAATGGACGGCAAAATTATATTATTAAAAATGTTAGGCATCTGCCCACTTTGCCAAAGATGATGTCCGGGTTTGAACAAATCACTTTATGAGAAAAGCTTCCTGCCTGCCTCCCAAAAATCTATGACAGGCTGCAGAAAAGCCAAATTATTATTCATATCCAGTTTAAAAAACAAAATTCTAAAATGTCAATGTTACTTATTCTTTTATTATTTATTTGTATAGTGCCACAAAATTCCATATTGCTCTGGAACTAAAAAAATTTTTTTTTACAGCAACTCAAACCTGTCACCCACGTTTGTTTCATAGCATAGTTTCACTTTGCTCAGCCAATCAGGACTACTGTAATTAATTGAAGGCCCCACTTGTAAGCATGAGGAAGATTGGACCAAACGTTGGTATATTTTTCTGCTGAATGAGCAGGATTTGGCAAGGACTTCTAGACTTTAGAAACAGTAATTTCTCAAAAAAAATGTTTGCTATATTTAAAACAATGTCTAATAAATGGATAAATGCCAGCACTCATAGTTTATGAAGGTCTGTGTGTGCCTTTAAAGAAAACTCTGCACAATATGGCAAGAAACACCAGAGGCCTTTATTATCCTCCTGAACAAACTGATTTCTCTTGCCACAGCCTTCCTGAATTAAACTGTTTCACTATGAGTGCACCGTGAAATTTGGGGGTACCTCACAAAGCTGCACAGAAGATGACCTCTTGACACCATGAGGAATATGAGTCACTTGGGCTTTGTGATGAATACATTAGACATAAAATAAAAAACACCTTCCCTTGTCAGTCTTCCATAAGTTCAAGAGCAGCCCTGTCTGTAACAGATACATTTCTGTAGCGTCTCCAGATCTCCCTTTGCAATAACTCACATTGTGTTGATAGGCAGCAGCAGGAGAAACAGTTGCTCAGAGCTTCAAGTGTCTCACTGGGGGCCTGGGCTATTTTGCTCGTCTGCTGTATTAATTTAAAATAAAATAAAAAAAGTTTATAATGAAAAGAAATTGAGAATCCAAACAGAAGGGGTGAAGACATGCGAGGTCAGAATTATTCATTCTAATACCAATTCTTTTGCTTGTAATAGGGCCTGCTCAAGTTAAATAATGCCGTGTGCATCCTCAATAACACTTAAAGGTACAGTAAACACTTTGCTTTTGCATAAAAATTGCACTTTGTTCCACACTTCCTAGACAGGCCAAAAAGCAAAACCTGTAACCTAGGTTTCCAAAAAGCTGCAAATTCTCTAAACCTGATTCTTAATTTACAGCATTTCCAGGTCCCAGACATTGATTTTTGGTTTTCTAGTTGCGTGGGATAAAGCACAGTGTTTTTAGTCAATAACTTTGCTGTGTGCCTTGTCATCCAATACAAAGATTTAATTATCTTTATTTTTCATGCAATTACTGTCTGATATTCACTTTTAAATCCCTGAACTACACACATACATACAGTCGTATGCAAAAGTTTAGGCACCCCTGACAATTTCCATGATTTTAATTTAGAAATAATTGGGTGTTTGGATCAGCAATTTTATTTTGATCTATCAAATAACTGAAGAACACAGTAATATTTCAGTAGTGAAATGAGGTTTATTGGATTAACAGAAAATGTGCAATATGCATCAAATGAAATTAGACAGGTGCATAAATTTGGGCACCCTTGTCAGTTTGTTGATTTGAATACCTGTAACTACCTAGCACTGATTAATTAGAACACACAATTGGTTTGGTGAGCCCATTAAGCCTTAAACTTCATAGACAGGTGCATCCAATCATGAGAAAAGGTATTCAAGGTGGCCAATTGCAAGTTGTTGTTCTCTTTGACTCTCCTCTGAAGAGTGGCAACAACAGGGCCTCAAAACAGCTCTCAAATGACCTGATAACAAAGATTGTTCAACATTATGGTTTAGGGGAAGGCTACAAAAAGCTATTGCAGATATTTAAGCTGTCAGTGTCCACTGTGAGGGACATAGTGAGGAAATTGAAGACCACAGGCACAGTTCTTGTTAATGCCAGAAGTAAAATATCGGAGAGGCAAAGGATGGTGAGAACGGTCAAAAACAGCCCACAGACCACCTCCAAAGACCTACAACATCATCTTGCTGCAGATGGTGTCACTGTGCATCGTTCAGCAATTCAGTGTATGGGAGAGTGATGCGGAAGAAGCCTTTTCTGCACACACACCACAAACAGAGTCACTTGAGGTATGCAAACGCACATTTGGAGGGGTGTTATGTATGGCGACAAAAGAACACAGCGTTCCAAGACAAACACTTGCTATCCACAGTAAACTTTTGTGGATGTTCCATCATGCTGTGAGGCTGTGTGGCCAGTGCCAGTACTGGGAATCTTGTTAAAGTTAAGGGTCGCATAGATTACACTCAATATCAGCAGATACTTGAGAATAATGTTGAGGAATCAGTCACAAAGTTGAAGTTACACCGGAGCTGGATATTTCAACAAGGCAACAACCCAAAACACTGCTCAAAATCTACTCTGGCATTTATGCCAAGGAACAAGTACAATGTTCTGGAATGGCAATCCCAATCCCCAGACCTGAATATCATTGAAAATCTGTGGGGTGATTTGAAGAGGGCTGTCCATGCTCGGCAACCATCAAACCTAACTGAACTAGAGATGTTTTGCAAGGAGGAATGGTCCAAATACCTTCATCCAGAATCCAGACACTCATTACAGGCTATACGAAGCGTCTAGAGGCTGTTATTTCTGCTAAAGGAGGCTTTACTAAATATTATTGCGATATTTATTTTGGGGTGCCCAAATTTATGCACTTGTCTAATTTTGTTTTGATGCATATTGCACATTTTCTGTTAATCCAATAAACCTCATTTCACTACTGAAATATTACTGTGTCCTTCAGTTATTTGATAGATCAAAATGAAATTGCTAATCCGAACACCCAATTATTTATAAATGAAAATCATGGAAATTGTCAGGGGTGCCTAAACTTTTGCATACGACTGTATATATATCCAGAACATATATATAGCTCTTCTCCAGGTTGGACTGAAAGCGCTTTACACACGTGATATTTACATAAGAGGGTTAGAAGTCACAGATTTTATTCCTGAAAGGCTTGTGTAAACAGGTAGGTCTTGAGTTTTTGATTGGAAATGTCCAGAAAAGTGGCTTCTTTCACTGTGCTTAAGAGAGTGTTCCATAAAGATGCTGCGGCATGGCTAAAAGCTTGCAAAGTTGCAAACCATATTTTCTTGTGAATTATTGGCATTTTTAGCTTCTGGGCATGTACCGATCAAAGCGTGCAAGTTGAGATATAGGGCACCATTAATTATTTTAAAAAGCTTGGTCCCTAATCATGCCGAGATTTGTGGGATAGTAGCCCTATCTTGATTAGTATGCACCATTTTATTGACAGACAGTGCAGGGAGTAGAGGATCGGTGTTACATGGCAAGATTTTGGTTGGACAGTTAGAAGCCATGCTGCAGCGTCTTGTACCAGCTGAAGGTGATGGAGTAGTTTTTCTGGAACACCAAAATAAATATATGGATGATTGTGGGCAGATATTCTGTGGGAATCTGGTGCTTGAACCTGACTATATTTTTTAAATGAAAGAATGTCAAGCATAGCACCAAGATTTCTAAATAGATTTAAGGTTTGTATTTTTGATCCTCCACATTTAAGACCAATTTGTTGATCTTACTGCAGCTTAGTTATCATCATACTATATCTACCCATCACAAGTACTTCTATTTTGTCTGGGTTTAGTTTAAAAAAAAAAACTAGCACTCATTCATCCCAAGAGATCAGCAAGACCAGTATTTACTGTCTCTATTGGAACATTTCAGTTTGGTTTGAAGATGTATATTTGTGTGTCCTCTGCATAGCAGAGGTAGCTGAGGCCATGCTGCCTAAGGATATCTCCCAAAGGAAGCATATAGACTGCAAATAACAGAGATAAAATGTAACCCTGTGGGACTCCAAATGCCAAGGGGACAGGTGCAGAGATGCAAACTCTGGATGACACTCTCTGGGTTCTGTCAGACAGAAATTATTAGAACCATCTTAGAACTGTACCACTCAGCCCATAGACATCTTGCCTGTGGTTAAGTAAAATACCATGGGTCCACAGTGTCAAATGCAGCTGAGAGGTCAAAAAGAATTAGTATTGAGCACTCGTCATGTCTTTTGCCATCAGGGGATCATTTAGTACCCGTACCAGCGCAGCTCCAGTACTATGCCTTGTCCTGAAACCTGACTGGAATGAGTTATAAATATTGTTTGTTGATAGCCATGCTTCTAGTTAGGTTGCAACAACTTTCTCAATGACATTTCCTAGGAAAGGAAGGTATAGGTCTGTAAAAATTCAGCAAGTTTGGGGAGGAGCTTGAAGCTGTAGACTCGAACACTATATTTTGGTTAATTTTTGTAAAACAGCTTCGCCTTGATAGACTAACTGGACTATTACCCAAAATTTCTGAAGTTACCTGAAAATTGTATGGCTTATATTTATGTGTGATGACATTGTAAGTTTATATTGCCAATAAACAATAAAGGTTGTTGATAAAAAAAAAAAAAACCCCATAATTTATTCTTACCTGATAAATGTATCTATTTCATGACACAGTGAGTCCACGGATCATCTCATTTACTGTTGGGAATATCACTCCTGACCAGCAGGAGGAGGCAAAGAGCACCACAGCAAAAGCTGTTAAATACCACTCCCCCTACCCACAATCCTTAGTCATTCGACCAAAGGGAAAGGAGAAAGGAAGTAATCTAAGGTGCAGAGGTGCCTGAAGTTTATAGAAAAGCAAACTGTCTGAAAAACAGGACGGGCAGTGGACTCACCGTGTCAAGAAATAAATAAATTTATCAGGTACGAATAAATTATGTTTTCTTTCTAATGACACAGTGAGTCCACGGCTCATTTTAAAGGGACAGTAAAGTCAAAACTAAACTTTCATGATTCAGATAGGGCATGTCATTTTAAATAACTTTCCAATTTACTTTTATCATCAAATTTGCTTGTACCCTTGGTGGTATTTTTGAAAGCTAAACCTAGCTATGCTCAAACTGATTTCTAAACAGTTGAAAACCGCCTCCTAGCTCAGAGCATTTTGAAAGTTTTTCCCAGTTAGACTGTGCTAGTTCACATGTGTCATATAGATAACATTGTGCTCTTAGGAGTCTTCACTGATTGACTACACTGCATGTCTGTCAAAGGCACTTAGATAAGGAGGCTGTCTGCAAAGGCTTAGATACAAGGTAATCACAGAGGTAAAAAGTATATTAATATAACTGTGTTGGTTATGCAAAAAATGGGGAATGGGTAATAAAGGGATTATCTATCTTTTTAAATAAGAAAAATGTTGGTGTAGACTGTCCCTTTAATTACTGTTGGGAACCAAAACCCAAGCTAGAGGACACGGATGATAAGGGAGGGACAATCAGTTAACCTAAACAAAAGGCACCACTGCTGGAAGAAACTTTCTCCCAAAAGAAGCCTCTGCGGAAGCAAAAGTATCAAATTTGTAAAATGTAGAAAAAGTATGCAAAGATGACCAAGTCGCAGCCTTGCAAAGCTGATCTACAGAAGCTCCATTTTTGAAAACCAAAGAAGATGAAACAGCCCTCGTGGAATTAGACGTGGGTCTCTCAGGAGGCTGCTGACCTCATATGAGCAGTCTCATATGCCAAGCGAATAACACTCCTCAACCCACAAGAAAGAGAAGTAGCCGTAGCTTTCTTACCATTACGCTTCCCAGAAAAAAACAAATAAAGAAGAAGACTGGTGAAAATCCTTAGTCGCCTGCAAATAATATTTCAATGCACGAACCACATCCAGGTTGTGCAACAAACGCTCCTTATGAGAAGAAGGATTAGGGCACAAAGAAGGAACAACAATCTCTTGATTAATATTCTTATCAGAAACAACCTTGGGAAGTAAACCCAAGGCAGTACGCAGAACTACCTTATCAGAGTGAAAAATAAGAAAAGGCGATTCATACTGTAAGGCTGAAACCTCCGAAACTCTTTGAGCCGAAGAAATCACCAGAAACAAAACCTTCCAAGATAACATCTTAATATACAAAGAATGCATAGGTTCAAACAGAGCCTGTCGAAGGACTCTAAGAACCAAATTAAGACTCCAAGGTGGAGTAGTAGACTTAAACACAGGCCAAATTCTAACCAAGGCATGACAAAAAGAATGAACATCTGGCATATCCACCAGGGGCTTGTGCAATAAAATAGATAAAGCAGAAATTTGACCCTTCAGGGTACTAGCAGATAAACCTTTCTCCAAACCCTCCTGGAGAAAAGACAAAATCCTAGGAATCCTTACTCTACTCCACGAGTAGCCTTTGGATTTACACCAATACAAATATTTACGCCAAATCTTATAATAAATCTTCCTAGTCACAGGTTTACGAGCCTGAATCATAGTCTCAATGACTGACTCAGAAAAACCAGGCTTAGAAAGAATCAAGCGTTCAATCTCCAAGCAGTCAGCTTCAGAGAAACCAGATTTGGATGAAGGAAGGGACCCTGCAGAAGCAGGTCCTTCCTTAATGGAAGACGTCAAGGTGGAAGGGAAGACATCTCCACCAGATCTGAAAAACAGATTCTGCGAGGCCACGTCGGAGCAATGAGAATCACTGATGAACTCTCTTGCTTGACCCGAGCAATGACCCGAGGAAGAAGTGCAAATCGAGGGAACACATATGCCAGACTGAAAGTCCAACAAACTGCCAGAGCATCTATCAGAACAGCCTGAGGATCCTTTGACCTCAAACCTGTACTGCGGGAGCTTGGCATTCTGACGAGATGCCATGAGATCCAACTCCGGCTGCCCCAACTGAGAATCAAGCTGGAAAACAGTGTTAATTTTGACGACAAATTTCAATTTAGTCTTAGTTTTAGTCTTTTGACTAAAATGCCATTTTAGTTTTAGTCGTATTTTAGTCATCTGAATTGCTTTAGTTTTAGTCTATTTTTAGTCGACTGAATCTCCAGTAGATTTTAGTCGACTAAATCTCTAGTATCTACTGGAGATTTAGTCGACTAAAATCTACTGGAGATTTAGTCTACTGGAGATTTAGTCAACTAAAATCTAAGGGGTTTAGTTAAAGTGTAATGCATTATTTAAGCATTTCTCTATAATTTGCAAACTGATTATATACTCCAGAAGTAAACACCTGTTATTATTTATGGTATTAAGGTTTAAACCCTCAATACAGACACATATTTAGCCGTTGTGATATGTAACATCTTTATTAAACTTAAAATTAAATAAAACCAAGTTTCATAAACAAACAGAAGTGCAACTTTAAAATATAAAAAAAAAAAAACTGTAAACTGTATTGGCTGTATTGCACATATTACCCAATATAAAAACTTTAACAGTTCTCTGTTAATAATTAAAACAAGTATCAAGTAACTCAACATAACAAAAAGTTTCTGCAGCTAGCACAGGCACAGCATAACTTAAATCCATACTCATGGGTTATGCTTATTTCTATAGGAAGAATCAATTGATTGTTCACAGATTCGAAACATTTTCGGCAACGAAATTATCACTGCTCTAGAACTTTTAAACAAATTATATAGTCCTGGAGTAAAGGTTTATTAACCTGATTTGATTTATGGTATTAAGGTTTGAACATGCAATACAGATTTAACAGATTTAACTGTTGTGGTATATAACATGTCTTTATTTATCTTAAAATTTAATAAAATTAAGTTTAGTAAATTTTACAAAAGAGCAGTAATTGGATAGGGATTGATTAACACCTTGCATAAAATGTTTTTGTCAGCAAATTTTGATTTAGTTTTAGTCATAGTCTTTTGACTAAAATGTCATTTTGATTTAGTTTTAGTCATAGTCTTTTGACTAAAATGTCATTTTGATTTAGTTTTAGTCATAGTCTTTTGACTAAAATGTCATTTTAGTTTTAGTCGTATTTTAGTCATCAGAATTTCTTTAGTTTTATAGTCATTTTAGTCTAGTTTTAGTCGACGAAATTAACACTGCTGGAAAATACCTCTGGATTAAGTTCCCACTCCCCCAGATGAAAAGTCTGTCTGCTGAGAAAATCCGCTTCCCAATTGTCCACCCCTGGAATATGGATAGCAGACAGACAACAGTTGTGAATCTCCGCCCACTGAATAATCTTGGCTACCTCTGTCATGGCCAAGGAACTCCGAGTTCCTCCCTGATGATTGATGTAAGACACTGACGTTATGTTGTCCGACTGAAACCTGATAAACTGGGTTGAAGCTAGCTGAGGCCAGGCTAGAAGAGCATTGAAATTGCTCTCAGTTCCAAAACATTTATTGGATGAACCAAATCCTCCCGAGTCCATAGACCCTGAGCCCTTAATGAACCCCAGAACGCACCCCAGCCCAGAATCTCTGGACATCTGATCTAGAACAATCTTTAGAGATAGATCCGCATAATCCCCTTTCCACTGCCTGAGCAAGCATAACTGCAGAGGTCTGAGATGGAACCGAGAAAACGGAATGATGTCCATGACTGAAACCATCAGACCAATAACCTCCATGCACTGAGCCACTGACGGCCGAGGAAGGGACTGAAGAGCAAGAGACATATTGAAAATCTTTGACTTTCTTGCTTCTGTCACAAAAAATTTCATCTCTAGAGAATCTATAATGGTCCACACAAATACCACTCTTGTAGCCGGAATTAAGGAACTTTTTCCTAAATTCACCTTCCAACCGTGGGAGCGCAGAAAAGACAACAACAACTCCGTGTGGGAGTTTGCTAGTTGAAAAGATAGAGCCTGAACTAAAATGTCGTACAGATAAGGAGCCACTGCAACACCCTTCAATCGAAGCACTGCCAACAATGCTCCCAGGACTTTTGAAGCTGTTACCAGACCAAAAGGAAGAGCTACAAACTGAAAATGTTTGTCTGGAAATGCAAATCTTAGGAACCTGTGATGATCCCTGTGAATGGGAATATGCAGATACGCATCCTTTAGATCCACTGTGGTCATGAACTGACCTTCCTGAACCAAAGGAAGAATGGAACGAATAGTTTCCATCTTGAAAAACGGGACCCTGAGAAACTTTTTTACATTAGGTCTGAAAGTTCCCTCCTTTTTGGGAACAATGAAGAGATTGGAATAAAAATCCAGACCCTGTTCCTGAACCAGAACAGGAACTATCATTCCCATGTTGGAAAGATTCTGAACACAACGTAAGAACGACTCTCCTTTTATCTGGTTTACAGCTAACCTGGAGAGAAGAAACCTGCCTCTGGGAGGAAAATTCTTGAACTCCAGTTTGTAACCCTGGGACACAATATCTACCACCCAGGGATCCTGAACATCTAGAACCCAAGCTTGAGCGAAGAAAGAGTGACTGCCCCCCACAAGATCCATTCCCAGATCGGGGGCAGACCCTTCATGCTGATTTTGAGTCAGCAACAGGCTTCCAGGACTGCTTGCCCATATTCCAAGACGGATTTTACTTCCAAGATGGCTTGGACTATTCCTGCTTGGAGGAAGAAAAGGAAGATTTACCAGAGAAGTTACGAAAGGAACGAAAATTACTCTGCCGACCCCTCTGTTTCTTTTATCCTGAGGAAGAGAATGCCCCTTTCCTCCCGTAATATCAGAAATAATCTCAGCCAAACCTGGCCCAAACAAGGTCTTACCTTTGTAAGGAATAAACAAAAGCTTAGACATAGAGGACACATCTGCAGACCAGGATTTTAACCGTATAGTTCTGCGAGCTAAAATGGCAAAACTAGAAATTTTAGCTCCCAACTTGATGACCTGTAGAGAAGCATTTACAATAAAGGAATAATCCAACTTTAAAGCCTTGATTCTATCTTGAATTTCTTCAAGAGGGAGTATCTTGCTGAATAGATTCAGACAATGCATCAAACCAATATGCCGCCGCCACACTAGTAACCATAGCAATACATGCAGCTGGTTGCCATTGATACCCCTGGTGAACATAAATCTTTTTAAGCAAAGCTTCCAACTTCTTATCCATAGGATCTTTAAAGGAACAGCTGTCCTCAATAGGAATAGTGGTCATCTTGGTCAGAGTGGAAACTGCTCCCTCCACCTTAAGAACCATCTGCCAAGATTCCTTAATAGAATCAGCAATAGGAAACATCTTCCTAAAAATTGTAGAAGGGGAAAAAGGAATCACAGGCTTCTACCATTCTCATGCAATAATATCTGAAACACGATCTAGTATAGGAAAAACTTCCACTGAGGAGGGGACATCAAAAACTTATTAAGTTTACTAGATTTCTTAAGAATAACCATGACTGATGCCTCAGAGTCATCCAAGGTAGCCAAAACCTCCTTGAGTAACAAACAGAGGTGCTCCAGCTTAAACCTAAAGGAAACAACCTCAGGTTCAGAGGAAGGATTTACACTATCAGAATCCGAGATCTCACCCTCAGATGCTACTGAAGTATCTTCCTCCTCAGACTTATGAGAATAAACACTAGACACAATTGCAACAGAATCACAAACCTTATACTTGCTCTTGCACTTCCCCTGTAACATAGGAAAAGCAGACTCAGATACTGCCGAGGATATATGGGTAGCCATATCCTGCAAGGAAAAAACAACCTGAGACGAAACACAGGGCACTGCAGAAGATTGGGACGTATGAGGAGAAAGCTGCGGATTAGCCTGTACAGGAGACTCCTGAACAACATCCACCCTAGACAATGAAGGCTCAGAATCACAAAGTCTATCCTTGTAATATAATGTTCTCTCAATACAAAAGGAACAAAAAGGGATAGGAGGCTCAACATTAGTATTTAAACATAGAGAACAAGCAACAGCTTGCAGGGCCTCTTGGTCCATATTATTCCAAAGGAAAAAACCTTAATCAATTTAAAAAGTTTAAATCAGAATTTTAATGAAACAAAATTTTTTTACTGTCCCTTTAAATTTTAAACAGATTTTTTTTTTAAACTAGAAAATCCTTAAATAAACTTCACAATAAATCTTGCAGCAACAATTTAAAAAAAAAATGAATGCAAAAAGAGACACAAACGTTATAGTCCCTGAAATTCAGACAGAAACTTAAACATAAAACAGAGCAAAAGCCCCACAAAAACACAACAGGCAACCTCCACACCTCAGCAAGCTCTGCTGAGATGCCTACCTGACCTCCTTGCTGCCGGAAACAAAGTCAGAAAATGATCTGAACCCCCAAACTGCTGCACTGGAGAGAACGCTGAACCACCTCTGAGGAGCTATGCAACAGAGCTGCAACATCCAGGAACAACAAGAAACAGCTAAAATGGCTAAAATTAAAACGTCCTTTCAATCTCAGATAAGCCTTCCTATTGTGGGCGTGGCTTAACAAACCTCCCGGTAGCCATTAATACACAAACAAAAAACATGTACACCAAAGTGAAAACATAATAAACTGAGCCAAAAATCCCCAGTGTCTGCAAAACTGCCATACAATAAACTGTTAACCAAGAAGGCCGATTGTATATTTAGACAGAATTAACTGTCAAAGTGCCAAATTCTCCTCTATCAAAACAGGGAAAGAAACTTACCTCAAAAATCTGTACAGCAGCAGGACAGCTCACTTGATATGAGAGGGGCTTCCTACCTCACATGGACCTGTGGAAAAAAGAAAAGGCTGATTAAACTTACTCAAACTTTCAACCAAGGGCAGCATGAAATTATTTGGGAGGCCCAGTGGGGATTATACCCCACAAGTTCCCAAATGCTTAAAAGCCACCACTTGCTCTACTGAAGAGACTGACTTGGACTACGGCTAAACCCCAAAGAAAACCAGAGCAAACTTGTCCTGCTTAAAAAATAACAAACTCTTGATTGAAGAATCAGACACCTAACTTTACCCCTCCTTGCAACTGATACAAGCAAAGAGAATGACTGGGGATTGTGGGTAGGGGGAGTGGTATTTAACAGTTTTTGCTGTGGTGCTCTTTGCCTCCTCCTGCTGGTCAGGAGTGATAGTCCCAACAGTAATTAAGATGATCCGTGGACTCACCGTGTCATTAGAAAGAAAACAATTTATATGACACAGATTTGATGCCAATTTTAGAAATTAAGTCAATTGTAAATTTGTTTAAAATGATATTCTCTATATGAAATAAAATGTTGGGTTTTATGTCAAAATTATCAGGTAAGAATTTTGCTTGATGGATATATATGGTTGGGAACTTTGACAAAACATTTTATATACTCTAAACAAACTATCCTCTCCAGATCAAAGACACAATTGTTTTGGTTAAAAGGGTAAAGTGCATATATTGACTTTTAACAATTAACACCCATGCAACAATCAACAGGCTCTTCTAGCCATATATCTGCCACTACTCATTCAATTTTACTAAATCTGCTAAACCTTCAGCCAGAAATAAAACCGATAAACAACTTCAACTATCTTCCAAAGGAAGTATTTTATCTAAATAGCAGTTCAGTGTTTGTAAATATTTTAAACACACGTTTTACAATATACTCCGCTTCCAGCATGCATCTGTTCACATATATTGACCCCCCATCCTTGATG